>NC_050181.1:20322742-20362742 GCF_008315115.2 Sander lucioperca
CGCATAACAGCGTCGGCTTTTTTGCCAGCTTTGCTTCCTGCGTTTTGCCTGTAAAACCGTGTCTGTGTTCTTCATATTTATGTAGAATTATAGTTTGCTCTTCTTATGTAAAATATGCAGCTCTGGTAGATGTTTGCGATTGGTCGTGGTGCGCAAACACCGCCTCTTTTATGTGAACGCGCGCGTCTCTAGATTGTTAAAACCTGGGTTGACTGAACTAGTTGATAACCAGCGTCGTGATACAGGTTATGCGGGACCACGGTTGTTAGGTTAGGTGAAGCCGGATCACTGAAAGAAATCCAGGACATGTTGATCTTGATTCGTAGTACAGGCCTCTGGTGTCAGGAGAGGTTATCATCAGGGCACAGTGTCACAGGTCCATGAAGTAATCGGAGAAAGCGCACAGTTTGAGTGTATGGTGAAGCTATAGGGATAGGGTTAACGTTAGATAAGATGTCTGTTGTTGTTACGTGACTTTCACAATCCAATGTGCCCGGGGATTTAGCACAGATAAAGTTCAGCTCAACACTGTACATAAACTACTGAATGGCTGAAAATCGCTGGTGACTTTACTTTGCCAGTCCCCGCTGGTCATCTGGACTTTGTTCACGTTTACTGTCTCTTTACCTTACGCCACGCTACTATACTGTTGTAACCCAGTATTAACGTTCTTGGGGGTTCAGCTAAGGTCCATGATGATGAACATAAAACACAAGCACATACGTACGTTTTATATTCTGCTTCTACTGTAGAAGTGCAATTTTGTGTACATGAAAATTAAGTATTAGGTCTAGGCCTACAGTATTGTAGTTTTCTCTCATAAAAGTTTAGCTCGATTCAAATTTAGTAGAAACTAGGGCTGAACGATTAATTGCATTTGCGATAATATCGCGATATGTTAAAACGCGATTTCCTAATCGCAAAGGCTGCGATTTGGTCACATGACTCGCGAGAGCAAATCAGTCTGCACTCCGCAGAGAAAGCATCAACTAGCATGCTAACGCTACGTCGTACCTTGAGCAGATTTCTGTCATTCAAAAAACTCTGAGTTGTAGTTTAAAACCTTTACAGCCACTTTAATAAAATGAAGGGTTTTATTCTGGTTTGAGTCCATACATGCAGTTAATGGATACAGGCACGCAGAACTGAAGGCTCGGTTGGCAACTAGCTCTTATTAGCGGTTAGCTCCGGTTAGCGGTTAGCTCCGTTATAAAGATATGAGTGGAGGAGCTGCCACTGAGAGGGGTAACAATCAGACTCTGATAAATGACGTTCGGGGAGCTTTCACAGCAGCGTGGCCGCGGTGTTTCAACAGTTTTATTAGTACAGTTAATCCCACGGCAAGAACACCAGCAACTAGCTAACGCAACGATAGCCTCTCTGCACAAGAACACCAGCAACTAGCTAACGTAACGATAGCCTCTCTGAACAAGAACACCAGCAACTAGCTAACGTAACGATAGCCTCTCTGAACAAGAACACCAGCAACATGCTAACGTAACGATAGCCTCTCTGAACAAGAACACCAGCAACTAGCTAACGTAACGATAGCCTCTCTGAACAAGAACACCAGCAACATGCTAACGTAACGATAGCCTCTCTGAACAAGAACACCAGCAACTAGCTAACGTAACGATAGCCTCTCTGAACAAGAACACCAGCAACTAGCTAACGTAACGATAGCCTCTCTGAACAAGAACACCAGCAACTAGCTAACGTAACGATAGCCTCTCTGAACAAGAACACCAGCAACTAGCTAACGTAACGATAGCCTCTCTGAACAAGTACACACGGCAGCACGCAATTTCACGAGGGGGAGGGGCTGGAGGCAGCTCCTCTCTGTGCACTGTAAAAAATACACTGGTGTGTGTGTGTGTGTGTGTGTGTGTGTGTGTGTGTGTGTGTGTGTGTATATACTATATTTTTACTTGTAACTGTCTAGTGTGTAATTGTGTGTTGTTCATACTATAAAATGATTTATTGTTTGTCTTTGTTGAATAATACAGGAGACAAAGAGCTTAAAAAAATAATCGAATCGAAATCGCAATATTTGGGAAAAAAATCGCAATTAGATTATTTTCAAAAATCGTTCAGCCCTAGTAGAAACAGTGGCCAGGCAGGTAAGTTTATTTAGCTGGATCCCCACTGGGTTGGTGCTCTCTTACTTCCTTGCTATGCTTTCTCTTTCATAAAGTACCCAGTGAGTGATCAAGCCTAGATAGGCCTGAGTATTTACTTAGACAGCTTTATTTTGCAGGTGGTCCTGAAAGATTCCAACCCTGTGGAGTTACTACATCATAGATGCTCGTGTATTGCGGGAGCAGCACTTTGCAACCACTGTGTTGCATTGTTGTTTCAGTCGGCGCATTACAGTCAGCTGGATTTGTCTGCAGTTCCCCCTGTCTTAAGCTGCACTGAGGGAGAACAACAATGGCACAAGCCTAGAACTTTGGTGAGTATAATGTTTGTTGTTGTTGTTAAATATGTCTTTACAAACTGATTGGGGATATGTTGAAACCCAGTATGCCCAACAGGGTGTAAAGCCAGGCCCAGTGGACAGGATGGTTGTCCTCTCTGCTAAACCCAAGACTCAAACAACAACAGAGGGAGTCAAGTAAAGTCACATATAGTAGATGTATTGGAATGTGTGAGTGAATATTTGATTTGAAATCTCTTTGCTTCTTGACCTTCCAAGTAACTTAACTTTTCACACACAGGAGCACACTGTACAAAGACCTCAGCGGGGATTTACCTGATCTCGCTGTGCTTCAGGTAAGTGGGGATAGAGTAACATGTAAGGATAATGGTTTTTAAAGTATATTTTGGGTAGGGGAGGGCTTTTTATGTCTTTAATGAACAGGACAGTAGAGACTGACCGGAAGCAAATGGGAGTGAGAGAGACGGGATGGGACCGTGAAGCGAACCCGGGTCCGATACCATATCAAATAGCCAATTTGGTCTTTTCTTATTACTACATGTGTGATGTGAAATTGTAGTTACTTGGTATTTCAGTATATTGTTAAAATACTAGTCCATCTCCAGGTGACCGAGGCCTACAACGAGCTCCCCCTGGCTGAGGCACCAACTCAAGCCTCGGGATGGTCCAAAGTGGAAGCCCACTGTCTTATCAGCAGCCAGCAGCCACAAGGAGAGACCGCTCCTTTCATGTTGCCCCACCACGTCCATCTCTACCCCTTCAGGGATACCATCTAGAGTCAACAGCCTGCAGTTTTGTCACCACTGAACGAGAACAGCGCCACTTGCAGGGCCTACAGGTCAGCTGGGACATGGCACACAAGTACGAGTCTGCTACAAGAGAGCAGAGTAGCTGCACGGAGTGGCACCAGCTGAGAAGGCCCAGAGTGACTGCCTCTCATTTTAGGGAGTTGTGTCATGTTAGTGAAAAATCTGAAGATGGACTTGTTCACAGAATTCTGCAAGGAACTCGTCAGACAGCAGCAATGCGGAGAGGGCTGGAGCTTGAGGCTGATGCAATTTGGGAATACTGCCAAACGAAACGCGTCAACCACTACCCTAATCCACCCTGATGCTCCCTGGTTGGGGGCGTCTCCAGACGGACTTGTTTTTGATCCTTCAGAGTCCGTTCAGTTTGGCCTTATAGAAATGAAATTGTCAGGGTTTTGGTGTTTTGTCTTATTGTGGTAGTCTTGTTTTTCTGTTATGTTCTGTTTCCTGTTTTATTTTGTAGTCTGTCTTGTCTCGCTTGTCTATTTACTTCCTGTCTTTGTTTGTTTCCCACCTTTTTAGATTGTTCTGCCCCACCCTGATTTGGTCCACCTGTTGTATCACCTGTCCCTTGTTAGTCCTCATTACCTCTTGTATTTAGTCTTTGTGTTCCCCTTGTATTGTGTCAGGTCATTGTATTTCCTGTGTATGGTTTTCCGTGTTGGAGTTGTTTGTCTTCTACCCCTTTTGGTCTCGGTGTTCCTGTTATTTTGATTGTTCCAGTTTTGGATTCTCCCTGCTGTATCAGAACACTTGTTTGGTATGAACTTTGATTTATTATTAAATCTCCTGACAAACCTACACTACTAGCCAGTCTCTGCATTTGGGTCCAACCTATTCTCTGTAGCCATGACAGAAATGCCCCAACCTAAAAAGTTATGTAGACTGTACTTACCTTAAAATGAAATCTGGCAATTTGGAACTAAAGAAATCACATGCATATTACTGGCAGGTACAGGGTCAGATGCTCATCACCGGTTTGACATGGTGTGATTTTGTCATTTCGGCTGAAGACGACCTGCTGATTCAGCGGATTTACAGGGACAGTGATGTATGCAAAGTCATCAGAGAAAAAATTGACCGCTTCTATTTCTATGTTTACATGGCAAAATGCATGTAAAGTGTCTGTCCCATACAAAAAATGTAGTTTTGTAAATGTATAAGTCCATATGATGTTACGGGGCACAGGGGATCTGGGCATGGATGTATTATAAGAACGGATGTGGGTCGTTTCACTTGACATCTCCCAGCATCCTCAACCCTGTGATGTTTTTGTATTATTGTCTCCTTGTGTGTGCCACATTTTACACAAACTGGGGAGATAGAGGCGTCAAATGGATTTATTTTTGATTTAGTGTAGTATATCTTTGTTATGAGCTTATATTGTATGAGATGCAGATTCTCATTGGTGGTAATGGTGTTGGTTATATTTAGGCAATCTTTCCAGATTATATCAGTTATTTATTTGAAGTTCTTTGTTCCAACCCTCATATTTTTTGAAGAGAATAATTATCTGCCTGTGCGTCTATAAGGTGTTTGTACACTTTCCCTATTAATTTCTTGTTTTCTCCTGAGTTTAGGAATAGCTTTTGAGTAGCTGAGGGTTCTGTTGTCCTATTATAGTTTAGATCAAAGTTATCTGTGATCCAGCTCTTTAACTGAAGATATCTAAAAAATATCCTGTAATAGTAAATGTAAAAAAAAAACTGTAATACATTAAAAACGTTCTGTGATGAATAATTCTGTAAACCCATAACCACCATTCCAAAATGCATGTAAAGTGTCTGTCCCATACAATAAATACCAGCAATTAATTATTTTCTTGTCATTTTAATGAAGTAAAAGTAAGTAAGTAAATGTTATTTATACAGCGCTTTTCACAGACAAGGTCACAAAGTGCTTTACAATATGCATAGACAATAAAAACATGGTAAAAATAGTCAATAGAATAAAATACAAATACAACAGATACAATTATCAATAAATAAAAGACACAGGCTACCCAAAAGCTAGCCTGAACAACTGAGTCTTCTTTAAAAGAAGTTATTAACTCTATAATGAAAACAGATAACCACATAAAATCATGAATGTCAAATTTATTAAAGACCTTTAAGTTCACAATATATTACTGTAAGTTAACAATAATACAAGTTTTGGGTTGCCAATTATTTTTGAAAAAGTGACCTGTAGTAGTTATACAGGTTTGTGATGTTATTAGGTATTGCACAGTGCTTACAATTATACAGTGTGATACAGCGGCGTAACCATGGACTACATAACGTTACCTGAGTTTAGTGATTCCTCTGACAACCCGACATGTACACAAGTACAGCTGGAAATGCAGTTTCCTTGCTATCAAACGTATCCAGTTGTCATTTCATTTAGCCAAGCACAACTAAAAATAGAGCAGTCTGAAATCAGTTTTTGTAAAAAAACATTTCAAACTTCATTTGCCCATGTCTTCACTAGGGGTCCATTTTGGAAATTTGAGAGAAGACAGGCTACTGTAAATATGTGATTAATGCTCCCGGTTATGGACAGGGGGATGGTGGTGTCGAACAGTTTGTTCTCTTTGACTCTTCTAATCATCCTTTCTACATGCACCCTCAGCCGAGCTATGGATTGGGTCTGTAGGACATCCTCCTCTGGCATCTGGGCCCTCTGAGTGACAAAAGCTGGACGACAAACAGTCCCAGGTACCAGGTCATCCACCAGGAATCCTTTGTCAACCATAATGGCCATCTCGGGGGTTAAAAGGGAGGTAATTCCTGACTGGCGAAACACTTCCTTGTCGCTCATGGAGCCCTCAAAGAGGGTAGATACAAATGTAAGGGCTCCGTGAGGGGACATTCCTACCATGGCCTTGAATGTGCAGTGTGACTTGTAGGTTGAGAAAACCTCACTCTGCAGCAGAAGGGAAGAGGGTGTCTGACATCTAAGTTCGGTGCAGTCAACGATTACTTGGGTGTTGCTGTATCTGCCATCAAACTCAGGAGGTAGACAGGTCTTCACAGCTGCAGGGGACATCCAAAAACAGATCGCGCCCAACAGGGAGTACAGAAAGTTGGCCCAAGTGACTATGATACGGCCTACTGTTGTTCTGTGGATGTTGAAGCGATGAGACAGTTCCCTTTGGGTACAGCCAGTTGACAGGTAAGTCAAGAAAAGGAACAGCTCATCTATTGGCAGCAGTTTCTAGTGGGTGAGAAAAGTGCAAGGATTTAGTTCAGATTAAACTTCAGTGTGCTTGTGTACAGTGGTGCTCATAAGTTTATGAACCAATGCTAAAGTTGACTAAAAAGAGGAATACAAAAAAATGTCCTCAATTAAATTTTTTGGGAAAAATCCAACCTTTAAGGACACCAATTTTCTTTGTGAATGAATAAAAAAAATGAATTAAGGCATTAAGATCAATTTCCAAAAGATGATTTTTTTGTCTATTCCTCTTTTTAGTCAATTTTAGCATGGGTTCATAAACTTATGAGCGCCACTGTATGTACATGTGATGGCGGGGTAGGTATACTTACAGTTGGTCTGGTCATAGGGCTCTCAGTGACTGTGCTAATGTCGCATGCTTTCCTGGCTCTGCTGGTCACTCTGATCATTTTTGATGTTGCAGACTCAATCAGGCTCCAAAACGCCATCAGGTGCGTGTAGGATGGGAACCTAATAGGGTATGGCAATTAGAGTAAGGTTACTTAGACTGTAATTAAATTAAAATAACAAAAATGGTGGTGTTTTGGGTTAACAACAATACACTGAATCAGAAAGTCTATTTAGTAGCGTAGCATACTAGCGTAACATACATACAGCTTAACAACATACATAGCGTTTAGTAGCACAAATCGATTGACTTGAGAGGAGAGTGTAAGCCTACAGAGTTGTGAGGTTTTAATAGGATTTGGAAGTTAGTTAATCTAATTAAGGAATTAATCTTCACCAGTTACACTGTGTGACAAATGTGCTATAGTAGCCTAACCTTCTGTAGCCTATATAGATTAAGTTCTGTAACAGTGTACTTTACATGTTTTACACAAACATATGTGGCATCAAAGCCGGTTCAACTTTGACAACTGCTGAAGGCTATAGATAGCTGTCTTACCTGGTGTAAAATCGTATGTCTTCTGGAGAAGAGGCAAACAGCTGCAGTCCAAATTTGGACAGATGGCATGTTTTCAGTTGCTCTAGAAGTGCATCGATTTCTTGTTTTAGTTGCTCGTAATGTTGCCTATCCACGCACACAGTAGGAGCTGCTTCATAGTCATGGTCCATGACCATAGGGATGGCGACAGGCTCCGCTGCCGCTGGTTCAAGGACATCAGGCTCCGGACTTGGTGGTCTTGCCCGTCGCTCCCAAACACCGGGTCGTTCCTTGGTTGAATAATTGTTCCACTCGAACAACGAAGGGACAGCACCTGCTACCAAAGCACGCCTTCCTTTCTTGGATGTCACAATCTCGTGGGGCTTAAAGTGCCGACTGCAAACCTTGGTGTGCTGGGTAACGGTAAACCCCGTCCTTCGCACTTTATGAATCCACTTAGCCTGAAGACTTGCGTTTTTGGGGAAACAGTGGAAACTAAGCGTACTGTTATAACGGCCTGAGGCCGAACAAAGTGGTTCGCAGCAGTGTTCCTTTGAGCCGTTTACAATTTTAAGAAATTTAGCACTCATGTTTTGGCGATGACAGGAACAGACGCTAGCTATATAAGTAGGAGGCAGACCGGATAGGCTAAAAATAGACAGACCATCGGCTAAAAACAACAGTTGGCCATCGAACGGTTGTCATGACGCTGTGCACAGAGCCCATTGCTCTCCTCCCACTGGTGCACACCGGGATGCAATTTTTTTTTACAGGATGGTAGACTCTTCATTTGGGAACTCATACCTGAATGGCTAGTACTCATTGCCTGCTCTGGTTGGGGTGGTTAGGTTTAGGCAAGAGGAAAGGGATTGGTTATGGTTAGGGTAAGAATGTCAGGGCGAGCCAATCAGGGATGAGTCTTACCCTACCAGCCGATCTTGCGTCACTTGACGAGAACGGGGCCCTCGCCAAGTGACACATTGCAGATTATTATCTGAAAGAAGCTGATTACTGCATATGATCTCACGTTGTGATGATCCAGCTCTTCTTATCAAACATATAGATAATAGAGCCATGTCAGTTATATAGTCTGGCGCTGATTGAGAGCTCTTGGCCTGTTCAGCACCACGGACAGCGACAGCTGTTCAGCTCCATCTCTGTCCATCAGCTGTTGCTGTCCGTGGTGCTGAAACATTGGTACTGGACTGGCAAACTTTTCTTTGTTCGTCAATACAAACTTGTCAAAAATGTGTCTTTTGTTTGTGATTTATTTGACATATTGGCTTACTTGGCTCAACAAGTGACACATTATAACATGCATTCATCACATATTTTACCTTTTGTTTTTAACGGTTACAATTTTAAAATGATTTGGTAGCAATGGGCCCCATGATGAAGCTCCGCCCCCACTGTACAGAGGGTCTAGCTCCGCCCCTGGTGGATGCTGACTGCTGCTGAACATTAGTCCTGTAGGGTTACATTACAGCTTGGTTCTGGTTTAATACTGGACCAGTTTCACAGATTGTTGTCCATATCAGACACTCAGACACAGAAACATGGAGACAGAGAGTCCAGGTTGACAAGAAAACGTATGACTCTGGTTGAACTCTTCAAGTCAAATGCCAACCTGGGGATGTTGCAGTGCATGATGGGAGGTTCTTGTGTTAGTGTACAGAGACAATGAAAAACTCATAATGTGAAAGTAAATATGCCAAGAATCTTAATTTAAAGATAAAATGTGCCTTTAATGATAGACAGAGACATCAGGAAGACAGAGCAGACAGTTAGTGTGATCTTTAAAACATAATGTGTCAGTCAGACGGACAGAGAAACAGAAAATACAAAGATTTATAAAAACGTGATTTCAGAAGCATGTTCAGTTCGCCTGCCCAGCGTTGCTACGGGATACAGGTCAGATATGCTAATGAAGGAGCTGGATGGACCAATCACACGGGCATCTGCAGCTGGGAGTACTCGTCCTGCCCCTCCTTCTCCTCCAGCTGAGGCTCGGCATCGTCAGCGTCCATCTGCAGGACAGAGGACACAGGACACAGGACATGAGGACACAGGACATGAGGACACAGGACAGAGGACACAGGACATGAGGACACAGGACAGAGGACAGAGGACACAGGACACAGGACACAGGACATGAGGACACAGGACACAGGACACAGGACACAGGACACAGGATACAGGACATGCAGGACACACAGGGTGTTGCTGTGTCCATTTCTTTCACTGTCTATGATTGTGCCTAATGTGTTGCATCTTGTGTTCCAGATGAACTTGGTGGTTTTCCAGAGCCGGAGTTGGTGTGTGGACAGGATCACCTGCGTCTGACAGTCCAGAAGAGGCTGTTGGAGGAACGAGGGCTGAACGCCTCCTCCGCTCACCTGATCGACCCGCGCAGCCACCAGCAGGTTGACCAGCAGGAGGCGATGTGGTACCTGGTGCAGCGAAGGAAGGGTATCTGTGGAAACGTGGTAGAGGTGAGTTTGGTTAGAGGTCTCAGAATGTCCACCATATCTGATCCAGTTCATATCTGGATATTTAAAGGACAATTCCAGCGCAAAATGAACCTAGTGGTTAATAACATGTGTACCGAGTCGACCGTTCTCTGAGATATGTTTTCATGCTAATTGAATGTGTCTCTAGCTTGAAACAAGCTACCGCAAATCGCTGATTAGCTGCTAACACTAGCCTTCAGGGCAGAGGGTAAAGTAAAAAGAAATCTCTATTTCTATACCACTAATAAGGCTCAAAATATCACCACACTTCAACGGTAGCATAATGAGGGTCCCTACATGTAAACCAAAGCATTGAAAACTTTGTACGTGTACAGACAGATTATTAAAAAAGATTATTAAGAGATTAAGAGTTTATAAAGACAGTACCTTCACGTATACAGGCAGGCGCAATCTTGGGAAAACATGAACGCCGTGCAACCAGTAACCAGTAACACAGCTCAAACCTATGTTTTTAATAAACTGTCTGTACACTTACTAAGTTCTCAATGCTTTGGTTTACATGTAGGGACCCTCATTATGCTACCATGGAAGTATGGTGATATTTTGAGCCTTGTTAGTGGTATAGAAATAGAGATTTCTTTTTACTTTACCGTCTGCCCCGAAGACTAGCGTTATAAGCTATTCAGCGATTTGCACTAACTTGTTTCAAGCTACAGACACATTCGATTAGCATGAAAACATATCCCAGAGAACGGAATTGTCCTTTAAATATCCAGATATGAACTGGATCAGATATGGTGGACATTCTGAGACCTCTAACCAAACTCACCTCTACCACGTTTCCACAGATACCCTTCCTTCGCTGCACCAGGTACCACATCGCCTCCTGCTGGTCGACCTGCTGGTGGCAGCGCGGGTCGATCAGGTGAGCGGAAAGTCACGTGGTTATGACAAAATCGTTTTCTAAATCTATTTTTACAAAAACGTCTGCTACGGACCCATAACGTGAGATGTACAAATAGAGTCTTTAAACACTTCAGATGTAAAGTTATTCTCTGTCAAAGTGACGTCAAAATGAATGGGAAACAATGGGATGCTAGCGGCAGGTGATGGCTTGTTAGCCTCAGAATCTCCCCATAGGAGGTACGCTGTCCAGATGCTCGCTTACCCCCTTGGGCACAATACAGCAGGAACAAGGCATTTGGGGTATTTAATAGTTTAGAGAGGCAAAGTCCCTCCCCTTCCAGTGGATGAGCATGGGACTTTATTTCAGTAATAATACGTCTGGTAGTGAATGGGGAGAGATAAATAATGTCTTGATCCCGTTTAAATTGAGCCATACATGGATGATGTTTGTCAGTTTAAAATATATATTACCAAGTGAAGAAATTACTAGCACTTGTTTGTCCAATCATATTAGTCTGGTTGGTTATGTGTGCATTTGTGTTTTATGTTCTACTTGTTGTTCACAGTTTTGGGATACGCAGGTATACAGAGTATACCCACTAGGAAAGGTCAAGGATTTCAGTATACCCACTAACCTTTCTCACTTACGTTCATAAAGTCTGTGTTGCAAGTAGCATAGCAACAACAACACTGCGCAAATTTGATATTAACTAAAGTGAATCACTGAAGTAGCTAGATATATGAAACAAAAGCAAATTTAGACTCCACTCTGTCAGTGTTTTGGTAAGCCTGCTCCTGAAGCTATACTGCTGCTTCAGATGACTCTGCAGCAGACGTTAATGTTACAGAAACTACAGGAAATGAGCCAGATGAGGCTGATGCTTTACGCGGTAATGTCACAAAAAACCCACGAGGTTGTCGCTCTGGGACACATCGCTCTGGGACGGGCGAGTCTAATGCTGGGAGGGAAAACATTACAGTATAATCATTACAAAAACCTAGACTACACCACTGGACACAACTAAATGTCACTAACCAGAACAGATGACTCCAGCATCTTCACCATGGCCGCAGTCATGAGTGCCAAACCCTGGATGTCGACATTCTGATAGCGAAGACTCGCTGCCTGTACAGGCAACATTATCCATCCAGATCGGTCCGGTGCCTTGTCCAAAGGAGGCAGAACTAGTTGCATACTGGACGGGGCCACATCTCAGCTGTCGGCAGACCACCCTGGCGTCATCTATGTCCCAATCATCATCACACACTGTTCCCCACTGGTTGTTATGGAGGATCTCCACTCTACCAGAGCATGGTGTGTTACCATTTACCAACCTCACCGTCGGAGCTACACATTAAAACAGTTAAAGACAGAGCAACAGTGAACAGATTGTCCCCACAGATAACGTGAAAACCAACACAGTCTCACTCCATTACATTACATTACATTACATTACATGTCATTTAGCTGAGGCTTTTATCCAAAGCGACTTCCAATTAAGTTCTTTCAACCCTGAAGGTAAAAAACTCCAGACAACAAGTAGTAAGTGCAAGAACATTAGCTTTAAATAATCAAAACTACAAAGAGCCATATGAAAGTGCAGCTTCAAGAAATATATATATATATATGTATTTTTTTTCCTTCATGTCTATCCGAGGTGTAGTTGGAAGAGATGTGTTTTTAGCCTTCGGCGGAAGATGTATAGGCTTTCTGCCATCCTGATGTCAATAGGGAGCTCATTCCACCATTTAGGAGCCAGGACAGCAAACAGCAGGTATTTTGGGTATTTAATAGTTTAGAGAGGCAAAGTCCCTCCTCTTCCAGTGGATGAGCATGGGACTTTATTTCAGTAATAATACGTCTGGTAGTGAATGGGGAGAGATAAATAATGTTTTGATCCCGTTTGAATTGAGCCATACACGGATAATGTTTTTCAGTTTAAAAGATAATTTACCAAGTGAAGAAATTACTAGCACTTGTTTGTCCAATCATATTAGTCTGGTTGGTTATGTGTGCATTTGTGTTTTAAGTTCTACTTGTTCTTCACAGTTTTGTGAAGAACAAGTAGAAAAGGAAGCTGGTATAACTGGACTGTTTTCTACTGAACTTCGCTTCAATGAAAACATTTGACACAACCAGTGGTGTAGTCTACGTGATACGCAGGTATACGGAGTATACCCACTAGGAAAGGTCAAGGATTTCAGTTTACCCACTTACAGAAACGCCAGGATACCGTTACGTAACGATGATTGTTTTATGAGAGAACTTTCTCACTTATGTTCATAAATTCACCGTCTGTGTTGCGAGTCGCATAGGAACAGCACTGCACAAATTTGAAATTAACAAATGTGAATCACTAAATTAGCTAGATATATGAAACAAAAGCAAATTTAAACTCCACTCTGTCAGTGTTTTGGTAAGCCTGCTCCTGAAGCTATACTGCTGCTTCAGATGACTCTGCAGCAGACGTTAACGTTACAGAAACTACAGGAAATGAGCCGGATGAGGCTGATGCTTTACGCAGTAACGTTACAAAAAAACCTAGGTTGTCACTCTGGGACACGTTGGTCTGGGACGGGCGAGTCTAATGTATAGTATACTCACTACAAAAACCTAGACTACACCACTGGACACAACTAAATGTCACTAACCAGCACAGACGACTCCAGCATCTTCACCATGGTTGCAGTTATGAGTGCCAAACCCTCGATGTCCACATTCTGATAAAAAGGACTCGCTGCCTGTACAGGAAACATCATCCATCCAGATCTGTCCGGTGCCTTGTCCAAAGGAGGCAGAACTAGTTGCAGACTGGACGGGGCCACATTTCATCTGTCGGCAGACCACCTCGGCGTCGTTGATATCCCAACCATCATCACACACTGTTCCCCACTGGTTGTTATGGAGGATCTCCACTCTACCAGAGCATGGTGTGTTACCATTTACCAACCTCACCTGAGATCTCGGAGCTACACATTAAAACAGTTAAAGACAGAGCAACAGTGAACAAATTATCCACACAGATAACGTGAAAACCAACACAGTCTCACTCCATTACATTTACAGCCCTAAAATATATACATATATATATATATATATATATATATGTGATTCCCAATCAAGATACACTGGTAAGAATTTCCTCCGCGTTGAAGAGTATACCCACTAGGAAAGGTCAAGGATTTCAGTATACCCACTTACAAAAACGCCAGGATACCATTACATAACGATGAATGTGTTGTGAGAGAACTTACACTTAAATTCATAAATTCACCGTCTGTGTTGCGAGTCACATTGGAACAACAGCACTGCACAAATTTGAAATTAACCAATGTGAAACACTGAAGTAGCTAGATATATGAAACAAAAGCAAATTTAAACTCCACTCTGTCAGTGTTTTGGTAAGCCTGCTCCTGAAGCTATACTGCTGCTTCAGATGACTCTGCAGCAGACGTTAATGTTACAGAAACTACAGGAAATAAACCTTAAAACCATATGGAGTTGTCGCTCTGGGACGGGCGAGTCTAATGTATAGTATACTCACTACAAAAACCTAGACTACACCACTGGACACAACTAAATGTCACTAACCAGAACAGACGACTCCAGCATCTTCACCATGTTGGCAGTTATGAGTGCCAAACCCTGGATGTCGACATTCTGATAGCAAAGACTCGCTGCCTGTACAGGAAACATCATCCATCCAGATCGGTCCGGTGCCTTGTCCAAAGGAGGCAGAACCAGTTGCCGACTGGACAGGGCCACATTTCAGTTGTTGGCAGACCACCTCGGCGTCGTTGATATCCCAACCATCATCACACACTGTTCCCCACTGGTTGTTATGGAGGATCTCCACTCTACCAGAGCATGGTGTGTTACCATTTACCAACCTCACCGTCGGAGCTACACATTAAAACAGTTAAAGACAGAGCAACAGTGAACAGATTGTCCCCACAGATAACGTGAAAACCAACACAGTCTCACTCCATTACATTACATTACATTACATGTCATTTAGCTGAGGCTTTTATCCAAAGCGACTTACAATTAAGTTCTTTCAACCCTGAAGGTGCAAACTCCAGACAACAAGTAGTAAGTGCAAGAACATTAGCTTTAAATAAGCAAAACTACAAAGAGCCATATGAAAGTGCAGCTTCAAGAAATATATATATATATATATATATATATATATATATATATATGTATTTTTTTTCCTTCATGTTTATCCGAGGTGTAGTTGGAAGAGATGTGTTTTTAGCCTTCGGCGGAAGATGTATAGGCTTTCTGCCATCCTGATTTCAATAGGGAGCTCATTCCACCATTTGGGAGCCAGGACAGCAAACAGCAGGCATTTTGGGTATTTAATAGTTTAGAAAGGCAAAGTCCCTCCTCTTCCAGTGGATGAGCATGGGACTTTATTTCAGTAATAATACGTCTGGTAGTGAATGGGGAGAGATAAATAATGTTTTGATCCCGTTTGAATTGAGCCATACACGGATGATGTTTGTCAGTTTAAAATATATATTACCAAGTGAAGAAATTACTAGCACTTGTTTGTCCAATCATATTAGTCTGGTTGGTTATGTGTGCATTTGTGTTCTAAGTTCTACTTGTTGTTCACAGTTTTGTGAGGAAGCTAGTGTAACTGGACTGTTTTCTAGTGAACTTCACATTTGACACACAACTAAATGTCACTAACCAGAACAGACGACTCCAGCATCTTCACCATGGTTGCAGTTATGAGTGCCAAACCCTGGATGTCGACATTCTGATAAAAAGGACTCGCTGCCTCTACAGGCAACATCATCCATCCAGATCTGTCCGGTGCCTTGTCCAAAGGAGGCAGAACCAGTTGCAGACTGGACGGGGCCACATCTCAGCTGTCGGCAGACCACCTTGGCGTCGTTGATATCCCAACCATCATCACACACTGTTCCCCACTGGTTGTTATGGAGGATCTCCACTCTACCAGAGCATGGTGTGTTACCATTTATCAACCTCACCTGAGATTTCGGAGCTACATATTAAAACAGTTAAAGACAGAGCAACAGTGAACAGATTGTCCCCACAGAAAACGTGAAAACTAAAACAGTCTCACTCCATTACATTACATTACATTACATTACATTACATTACATTACATTACATTACATTACATGTCATTTAGCTGAGGCTTTTATCCAAAGCGACTTCCAATTAAGTTCTTTCAACCCTGAAGGTGCAAACTCCAGACAACAAGTAGAAAGTGCAAGAACATTAGCTTTAAATAATCAAAACTACAAAGAGCCATATGAAAGTGCAGCTTTATATATATATATATATATATATATATATATATATATATATATATATATATATACATATATATATAAAATTAATCGTTTGTCAAATGGAAAGCCATTCTTACCAGTCTATCTTGATTGGGAATCAAATGAATGCAAAGAAAGATGCTTTATGAACTTGATTTTAAGATTTGTATTTGTTTATTATTTATTTATTTACTGTAAACAAAAAAACTGTGTGAATCTAGTCACACATTTGAATCTAGAGTCAATATTAGGGTTGGGTATTGTTTGGTTTGGATACCGGTGCTAAAGCGGTACTTTTAAAACGGTGCCTTAACGGGGCCTGAACCGATACTTTTTAAGAAAGTTAAAAAAAGAAGGGTACTAAACAACAGTTGGCGACATTAAAGAACGGCTTGTTAATTGCTAAGGCCATATGGTCAAAATTAAATTATTTAATAATAATGTAATCACTATAACAATAACTTATTTCACTAGTAAATAGCTGTTGAACAACAAAAACAACCACCAGATGGGAAAAGGGCATTTAACAATAACTTTTAATGCACCACGAGGCTGTAAATTACCAGTTTCATTGAACGCACCGTCTGTGTTTTTCCAACAACAGCAGCTGCAGACTGTTACATCCAGTGTTGGAATCCTCTACAGTGAAATACAAACTTTACACCGTTTAGCGTTAGTTGTAAGCATTGTAACCGTGTTTAATCCAGCTACTAGCTAGTGGTAGGCGAAACGTTAGCTGCTGTCGAGTATAGTGTTAACTAGCATCACAAATTTCTGAAATATTAATGCCTAATCAATTGCATATTTTAGCTTTGTCAGAAACACATCTGGACTCAACATTTGAGGATGCATCTTTGAATATACAGGGATACTGCCTTGTAAGGAGGGATAGAAATGCATTTGGTGGAGGAGTTGCATTTTTTATTTAGGATCACATACCAATTAAAATTAGAAATGATTTAATGCCAACGGAGGTGGAGGCACTATAGCTGCAAATACAACTGCCACATTTGAAGCCCATGCTGATTGGCTGTTGCTATAGACCACCAAGTGCGAATAGTGAATATCTAAATAAAATATGTGAAATGCTAGAAAATGGGTGTGATGGCAGTTATGACATCTATTTTATGGGAGATCTGAATATAGATTGGAATGCATTAGGTTGTTCAATGAAAAAAAAGTCTTCAAAATGTTACAGATTTGTGTGGTTTATCACAAGTAATTAACAAACCAACTAGATTATTTACTAAGAGTGACGGCACAATTACTTCCACGTGCATTGATCATATTTTCACTAATGCAGTTGAGCTATGCTCAAAAGCATTATCTATACGTACTGGCTGTAGTGATCACAATTTAGTTGCAGTTGTTAGAAGAGCAAAAGTGCTGAAGCCTGGACCTAAAGTAATACAAAAGAGGTCATATAAATGGTTTGATCAGGACAGATTTAGAAATGATGTAAAATAGGTATGTTGGTAGGATGTATTGCTGAAAACAAATCCTGATGAAGCACTGAAAAATGTTGATATTTTTATTCCTATAGTTGAAAAGCATGCTCCAGTGAAGAAGTTTACGGTCAGAAGCGTCAGTACACCATGGTTAGATAAGGAGTTAAAGGAATATATGGTGGAACGCGATTTAGCAAAATTAACAGCAATAAGATCTGGTTATCAATCAGACTGGCAAATCTACCACAAACTAAGAAACTTTCTAACTAATTTAAATAGAAAGAAAAAGAAAATGTATTATAAAGCCAGGATTAATGATATTAAAAATTATAGTAAAATGTTATGGAATACACTGAACAGCTTAAAAAAGCACTAAACAACCTCCATCTTTTTTGGAGATTCATGGAAATTTCCTCACCAAACCAGCAGAGATCGCAAACCACCTTAATAATTATTTTATATATAAAATAAATGATTTAAGAAATAATATGACAAAAATAGAGAATTAGATATCTTATTTATTAATAAAAGAGAAAATCATGAGAGGCAAATATTTCAATTTCAAATTTGCTAGAGTAATTATTAATAAAGTAGAAAATATGTTGAAAACTTGTAAAGATAAACCACCAGGTGTGGGCGGCCTTGACGGTAAACTTCTTAAATTGGTTGCAGACCTAATTGCCCCCATTATCTGTCATATTATAAACCAAAGTTTAAGTGAATGTCTATGTCCTCAGGAATGGAAAATTGCTAAAATAATTCCACTGCCTAAAAATGTAAGGTTACCATTCTCGAGGTCAAATAGTCGTCCTAAATGTTTATTGCCTGTGTTGAGTAAAATTATGGAGAGTTTAGTATGTATTTTTCTTTGAATGACTTAACAACTGATTGTCAACATGCTTATAGAAAGGGACGCTCAACAGCTACCGCTCTAACTCATATGACTGATGACGAAACTAGTAGGTGCTATTATGCTTGAATTTACAGCAGCATTTGATATCCTTGATCATAATTTGCTATTAAAAACACTTGAATGTTATGGTTTCTCTCAGTCAGCATTGTTATGGATGAAGTTATTTGACAAAAAGGCAACAACTAGTCTTTTTTAATGGTAGCTACTCGGATGTTGGAGCGGTTAGCTGTAGAGTTCCCCAGGGGAGTTGTCTTGGGCCATTGTTACTAAACTAAATGTCACTAACCAGAACAGACGACTCCAGCATCTTCACCATGGCCGCAGTTATGAGTGCCAAACCCTGGATGTCGACATTCTGATAGCAAAGACTCGCTGCCTGTACAGGCAACATCATCCATCCAGATCTGTCCGGTGCCTTGTCCAAAGGAGGCAGAACCAGTTGCCGACTGGACGGGGCCACATTTCAGTTGTTGGCAGACCACCTCGGCGTCGTTGATATCCCAACCATCATCACACACTGTTCCCCACTGGTTGTTATGGAGGATCTCCACTCTGCCAGAGCATGGTGTGTTACCATTTACCAACCTCACCGTCGGAGCTACACATTAAAACAGTTAAAGACAGAGCAACAGTGAACAGATTGTCCCCACAGATAATGTGAAAACTAACACAGTCTCACTCCATTACATTACATTACATTACATTACATGTCATTTAGCTGAGGCTTTTATCCAAAGCGACTTCCAATTAAGTGCTTTCATCCCTGAAGGTGCAAACTCCAGACAACAAGTAGTAAGTGCAAGAACATTAGCTTTAAATAATCAAAACTACAAAGAGCCATATGAAAGTGCAGCTTCAAGAAATATATATATATATATATATAGAGTCGCATGCTGTGTTGCGAGTCGCCTAGGAACAACAACACTGCACAAATTTGAAATTAACCAATGTGAAACACTGAAGTAGCTAGATATATAAAACAAAAGCAAATTTAAACTCCACTCTGTCAGTGTTTTGGTAAGCCTGCTCCTGAAGCTATACTGCTGCTTCAGATGACTCTGCAGCAGACGTTAACGTTACAGAAACTACAGGAAATGAGCCGGATGAGGCTGATGCTTTACGCAGTAACGTTACAAAAAAACTATGGTGAAAACCTAGACTACACCACTGGACACAACTAAATGTCACTAACCAGAACAGACGACTCCAGCATCTTCACCATGGCCACAGTTATGAGTGCCAAACCCTGGATGTCCACATTCTGATAGCGAAGACTCGCTGCCTGTACAGGCAACATCATCCATCCAGATCGGTCCGGTGCCTTGTCCAAAGGAGGCAGAACTAGTTGCAGACTGGACAGGGCCACATCTCATCTGTCGGCAGACCACCTCGGCGTCGTTGATATCCCAACCATCATCACACACTGTTCCCCACTGGTTGTTATGGAAGATCTCCACTCTACCAGAGCATGGTGTGTTACCATTTACCAACCTCACCTGAGGAGCTACACATTAAAACAGTTAAAAACAGAGCAACAGTGAATTGATTGTCTCCACAGATAATGTGAAAACCCTTTAAAAATGTCTGGGTCAAGGGCGGCCTACCATCAGAATTCAGGAAGGAAGTTCTTGAACCTCTTTAGGTTTCCTGATCCCTACAGTGGATGAATGAAATTTGTGTGTGTCATGATCACTCACCCAGCTGGCCAGACCTCAAGTTGATCTTGTCGTCGCTCAGACTGGTCTCGCCTTCAGCAGAGGTATTATACACCATGGTGTTGACATCTGATTAGGCGCAAAGAACAACAAAGTCCACTTGAGATTCTGATGGTACCAAAGGTCTAAAGGATCCTGTAAGACATGGGACCCTATCTCGCACCCGGCGCAGCGCAGCACAAAGCCCGACCCAAGTGTCTTTGCTAGTTTAAGACCGACGCAGTTGTCAATTTCCCGTCCAGCGCCCACGTCGTTTAAGCAAATGCACCTGCCCCCATCTGTGGCACATGGGTGTGCTGGTCTTACAGGGATGTGTTAAGGTACATTCTGGACGTGCTGGTCTTACAGGGAGGTGTGTTCAGGTGCATTCTTGAGGCAGCAGAAAGTGATCGCGCCATTGACCAACAAAAACCTGGTCTAAAGTTAATAACGCAGCATTTCATTGTTATTTTAACAGAGCATTAGTAAAATGCTCCTAGGCTCGTGCACAGCGCACACACTATGCTTGTTACACACACAGGGACGCACAGCAGCACACACACACACACACACACACACACACACACACACACACACAGAAGATTACAAATAAAAATATTACGGTGTAAATCCTCCATCATAATAGCAATGCTCCAAGGTCCAAACACGCCTGGCTTTTAAAGGGAATGGGAGATGATCTCTGATTGGTTGACTGCATGTTACGCCCAAAACACCCCTCTGATTAATGAAGACACTAAGTACAACCCTTTAGAACCATGACCCCGGCACACAGACACTTTTTGCCGCCGTCAAACTAGCAAAAGTGGATTTGGACACGCCCTAAACACACCTGCGTCAGGCGCTTCATGCCATGTGCTTAGATCGTTAAAATAGGACCCATGATCTTCATTTTGGCTCACATGAGGAATATAATGTCAGTGTTTCCTCTATAATTGTACAGGCTTAGTAGGCCGCCAGAAAAATCTTTTTTTATGTCAGAAATGACGCCAAGTATCCATTGTGCTTCTCCTATATTCACACCAACGTAAGTCCATGAAGAAGGCAACTGTCTGTGGTTAGTTCACGACTGTACAGTCGAGTGTGTTTAGCTAAACTGCTAAAGTCAGTTCAACAGGTGAAGTGAAGATAACATTGTCATAATGGTAGCCTACCAGTCATCTTGCATTGTCAGACCTATCTCCATTACACTGACCTTTTTTGTGTTTTTTTGTTTTAAAACAGATCGATGATGCTGTTTTGTCCTCATTATTCTCTGTGAAGTTTGCAGGAAGTGATGTAATGTAGCTTTTTTTAATGTGGGGTTAGCACTGCGCTGGACTCCGTTTGAAAAATAGCCTTTAATATGCGGCATTGCTTGTAATTCTCTCTGCACGCAATAGGATAGCGCTACAACCAACGAGAGCAACGCTAGTTGATAGATTGAACTTTAAACTCTGAACACATCTCCCTTTTTTAAGAATGACTTCAGTGCCGTTCTTTGTTTTTTTCTCAAAGAAAAGCTGAACTCCAAGTCTTCCAGAGACCGCTGTTCACCAGCAGCAGCAGCCATCTTCTTTGTTTTCAAGTAGCAGGGAATTCACCCGGAGCCGCCGCAACTCTGCCGTCATTATGTTAAGCCCGCCCACCGACTCTATACACGATGTGATTGGCCTGACTAGAGTTTGGTTTTTCCAGCTCGCAAGCCAACAGAGAGTTCCTAGACGACCTTGGCTGCAAATTACATTAGCTGCCGCTAGGGTGGGTCTAGATTTCTAGGCTATCATGTAACATTAATGACCTGAAACTCCTGGATATCATGTTTCCTGATCCCTACAGTGAATTAATGAAATTTGTGTGTGTCATGATCACTCACCTGGCTGCCCACACCTCCAGTTGATCTTGTCGTCGCTCAGACAGGTCTCACCTTCAGCGCAGGTATTACACACCATGGTGTTGACATCTGATTAGGCGCAAAGAACAACAAAGTCCACTTGAGATTCTGATGGTACCAAAGGTCTAAAGGATCCTGTAAGACATGATCTTCATTTTGGCTCACATGAGGAATATAATATCAGTGTTTCCTCTATAATTGTACAGGCTTAGTAGGCCGCCAGGCCAACAGGATCCCCAGGCCAGAAAAATCTGTTTCTGTTAATTCCAGAAATTTGCCAAACATCCATTATGTTTCCCCTATATTCATTCTACAGCTGCACACCGCCGTGAGTCTATGAAGAAGGCAACTGTCTGTGGTTAGTTCACGACAGCACAGTGTAACAGCAGGACAGTCGGATGTGTTAGCTAAACTGCTAAAGTCAGTTCAACAAGTGAAGTTAAGATAACATTGTTATTATAACCTTTTTTGTGTTTTTTTGTTTTAAAACAGATCGGTGATGCTGTTTTGTCCTCATTATTATCTGTGAAGTTTGCAGGAAGTGATGTAATGTAGCTTTTTTTAATGTGGAGTTAGCACTGCGCGGACTCCATTTGAAAAATATCCTTTAATTTGCGACATTGCTTGTAAGGAAATAACAGGTGCAACAGGCCAACCAGCTTTAAAAGTGACGTATTTCCTTTTTACACAAGTGTTGTGCCATTCACCAGGCTAAAGCAGTCATCCTAGGGAAAACACTGAAGATCCAACTCAGGTCCTGGTGATATCATCTTAAAGTAAAATAAGTGTAAAAAGAGTGTTCCCTTTACTTTAGCAGTTGAGGCCTCTGGATCAGGATCCTAGTATTTGGCTCACCCTCGACTCTACATTAGAGGGTGACACGGGAATCAATTGTCGCTCCCATCCCATCCCGAGCCAACGAAAATACTCCCGTCATATCCCAATCAAGTGACTGTCCACCCCGCAAAACAATCCTATCCTGCAAAATCCCAAGAGAAAGACTCCCGAATCCCATCCCGCTCCCGTTTGGTTCCCTATGTTGTCTAAAGTTATCAGACTCTGTTGCCCCCCTGTAGCATGTTTGGTTAATCGCATTCAAATCACTGAGGTTGCCTCAGAAATTTAGGCTACACTATACATGCATTACCTGCAGGTCTAGGTAACATGCATTACCTGCAGGTCTAGGTAACATGCATTACTTACAGGTCTAGGTAACATACATTACCTGCAGGTCTAGGTAACATGCATTACCTGCAGGTCTAGGTAACATACATTACCTGCAGGCCTAGGTGTTTTCATTACGTAATTCCTGACAGAGATCTTCTCACACTCAAAACACACATGTATCGATTCAGGGTAGGTTAGAAGAATCGCTGTCTTCCGCATACTAAGTAGCCTAGGAATGCCTCGCAATCTTTGGGCGCACTCACCGCATTGCATCGTCATTTTTTAATTTAATCTCCAGCTCCGTCCCGCTCCCGTTGATTTCTATGCTCTATTCCGTCCCTATCACGTTACCAACAGTGAAAATGACTCCCGTATGCGGGACTCCCGCAGGAATACCGTGACCTGCGGGAGTCCCAAAAAATTGTCACCCTCGACTCTACACAGTATAACTCCATACAATGAAAACGTGTTCCTTACCTGCACAGTAAGCTAGACGACACAAGTTCGGGCTTACAAACTTGTAGACATAGTAGTTTCTTGGGCAAGCTTTCACGTGGATGAGGTTGGAGTGAAACTGGCAGCAGCCTTCCTCCCAGCTGCCACAAACCTCCGCCCGTACGATGCCCTCAGACTCCAGCGGGTGGGGAGATTGCAGCCATAGCGGAGCATCGGTCCCACACATGTGACTCTCAATGCACCTCTCTGGCATCCGAACACTGCTGTTACCGATGAAGAGGCGGTACCAGCCCTGCCAATCTGTACGGCTGTCGCAGGCCACAGACTCTGGGTCCACCCTGAAGTCAGTGGCTCGCCATGCGTCTTGTAATGGAGTGTAGTGCTGACACGGGTCAATGCATTGAGATGTGCCATTCACCTGGAGGCAGCTCTGACCGAAAGGGCACTGTGTGCCCCCGCAGGCAAACGTCACTGAGCGGGATGTGGTTTCGTTTTGACGTTGTAGATTAGGCGTCACCAGACAGGAAAAGGAGCCTTGGGTGTTTTCGCAGAGTTGTCCAGGACCGCAGGAAGGATTGGGCAGTGAACACTCATCGATGTCCACGCAGCCCTGCAGCGGCGACCAGCGGAAGCCTTGGCCACAGCAGTCATCATTGCAGGTGGTTTTGTTGTAGCAGGTGAAGCCATCTCCCACCATACCGTCCTCACAGCGACAGGACACGCCCACAGTCTCGACACTGTTGTCGTGGAGGGAGGCATGGCATCGAGCCAGACTATGACAGGCCTCACAGCTGGTGGCTACAGACCCTGATGATAAGCAAGGTTAAAACAGCGTTAGCTAACATTATAGCCTTCTCCTTATGTAACTAATATTTGCTAACATTGTGGCACTAAATCTCACATCAGCTATCCAATATAATCAGCTACGGTATATACCGTATTGGGTTGGGTTTTGGCGTCATATTAGGCAGAAACATGGCCGACGAAAGTACCATACTGGCCCAAATATAAGACCGAATCTGAAGTTTTTTTTCCCAGGGAATACGTAAAAAAAAGTGGGGTTGTCTTATATTCAGAGTCTAGACTTTCAAACAGCAGAGGGCGACATATAGCGAGCCAGCCAGCAGCGAGCATGAAGAGAAATACATTTCAATTAGCCAGTAGTGGAATGTAACTAAGTACATTTACTCCAGTACTGTACTTCAGTCCAAATGTTGAGGTACTTGTACTTTACTTGAGTCTTTCATGCCACTTTCTACTTCTACTCCGCTACATTTCAAAGAAAAATAATGTATTTTTTACTCCACTACATTAATCTGTTACAGCTTTAGTTACTAGTTACCTTACACCTTAAGATTTCTGCACACAAAACACCAACCTGATCTCACAGAATTCTGTGAAATGAACACGGCCCCTTAACTCAAAATCTGTGGCAGTTTCACGGAATCGCCGAAAATTCCGTGACGGGCCCACGGATCCGATGCCTATGTAAGTCAATGACAGGCATCATCTGTGGTCTACACACAGATTCCTGGATCACAGCACGTTTCTTTCTGCCAGTCGGGCTGCAGCTCTGCTACAGTACGTTAAGCCCGACTGGCAGAAAGAAACGTGCTGTGACACTTGACATATTGTTGTATCATACAGCTGACATATACTTACAATAAAAAACATAAACAAAGTGATATGCAGCCAGACTGAAGCACATTATCAGCCACAATCTATTGCTCATCTTTCACAAACAGTGACAAGACCTACACACAACCCACATGAACACCAAGGTGCCTATAGAGCAGAGCTTGGTTCATCATTTATGACCTCTGATACTCTCTGACCCATGTCACAACGTCACAACCAACTCCTGTTTGTGAAAAAATGCCAAAACACATTTTGTATATGTACACAAACAAAGCTATCTTTGTAAACAAAAACCTCAGCAACAATCTGCTTATCCTTTCAATTTCCTGAAATGCTTCCTAAAACTAGTCCCTTCTTAATTTTGAAGGCTATATGGCTACAAGCTGTAACCACGGAGATTGATATGAGGATCATCTTCTGAATGTAATAATTAATATGTTAGGCCTACCATAAATTGATATTTCAAAAAGTCAGTTATTTGCTCATTTTGTGTTTCTCTGTTCTGTGCACCATCCAATATTACCAGGTTCATATTGTGGAATCTGTTTTGTATGTCTGAATGATAAATGGTGCTAATAAAAAATAAAGTAATTTCTTTAAAACAACTAATAATGCAGTGTGATGTTAAATCAAACTAAGTCCCACACATACATATGCTCATGTTTTTTCCCTTTAGTCTTTGCTATTAACATTCATCAACCACAAAATTAGAAAATTGCGTTTTTAAATAACAATACATGGAAAATAAAATAAAAAATGCTTCTCTTTGGAAGTAGTTTATTTTTATAAATTATCACGTAGGCTACAACCTGCAGCAAGCTTTCACAGACGCCGTGCGGTAATTACTACGTCACTGCCGGAGTCTTCAGCTGATTTTTTTAAACGTTATTACGGTGCATAACTTACTGGAACAAAACAGAGCAATGTCTTGTTGCTGGTGACTAAACCACTGATTATATATATGTACATTGAAGCGATACTGGCGTTAAAGATCCGATTCTGTCCTACAGCATACTGTTATATTTCACCAGTAATAAGACCAAAAAAATATTATTAAAATAAAGAAATGCATAATATCTAAATATATGTTGCTAGATGTAGCATTATAGTTTTAAAAATATCAATAAACAACAAAGAAATCCAGCTTCCCTGGCCGAAATAGACCGAAATAATAACATTAAAAGAAATACAAATAAACCATGATAATATCTGGTGAATAATGCTGATTAAAACAGCGGTTATTGGGCTAAAAATACCAATAATAGCAAAGCTATCCAGCTTCTCTGCTGCAGCCCGACTGGCAGAAAGAAACATGCTGTGATCAGGGAATCTGTGTGTAGACCACGGATGATGTCTGTCATTGACTTACATAGGCATCGGATCCATGGGCCCGTCACGGAATTTTCGGCAATTCCGTGAAACTGACACAGATTTTGAGTTAAGGGGCCGTGTTCATTTCACGGAATTTTGTGAGACCAGGTTGAAAACACATGTAGTTTATAAAATCTGATGTTTTATTATAAATGAAACTAGCCAACAATATAACAGCCTACAAGTCCAGCTGAGATGATTGGGGGGGGGAGTAGAACCAGTGTTATTGCACCTGTGGACTCACCTGTGGACTCACCTGTGCTCTGAGCTGAACAAGCAGCCATGAGAAGCAGCAGCAGACCGATGATCCTTTGGAACATTTTTAATCACCAAAAAACTGTTGGAGAGAAAAATGTTAGTTTTTCTACAATAGATTTCAAGTCACTTATACTGATTAATATTACAGATATAGTAGATGAAACTAATTACGGATAGTCAAGTAACTTAAAGGTCCCATATTCTGCTCATGTTGACATGTTAACAAGTGCTAACATATTCTAACATGCTAAAACATGCTCAAACTATTGATCTGACAAGTGAATCAACACAAACTGAACATCATGACTTTATGAAGGAGGATTTATAACATACAGAAGAGTATTAGGGCCAGCTTTAATATCCAAATTTAGTCTCGAAATGGAAGGCAGAAAATCTTCCTCCTCTCATTTTTGTTACCTTATGTCTTGCTCTAATACTTTTCTGACATTACAGGACTGATTTAGTTTTAGAGAGGTATTCCTAATAATCTGCATTTAGTTTTTAGTTGAAATCAGTTGTCACAAGTTACAATTAAAAATTACCTTTCTCGTGAAGTTTTCTTCTTCAGGTTTACAGACTTCAGGCAGTCTCAGATCCTCTGTAATGATAACATATTTCTGGGAAAGCTCTTCTTAACTGCAGCTCTATAAATCATTACTGACTGTTGCTGGAAAGCCATAAATTAAGAGCACTGCGTCACACAAACAATCATGTCTGTGGATTAAAAATGCTTTTACTTCTAAAGTTGGAGACTTTTTCTGTCCTTTCGTGGGGAGTTTTGGGGAAAGTTCTGCAGCTTTCAAACAAAATTACATTCTGTTTTTCTTCCTGAACAGCTGAGATTCAACTCAAATTGAAATTCAAAAGATTGAGGAAATCAAAATGGGCTGCTGGTATCTTTGATCAGAATCTTGTTTTATTGGGAACAAAGGTTTAAACAGGTTGTGCCCAAAGACATTGTTAAGTCTGATAAGGAAAAATGCCCCAACCTTTGTTCTGATTGGTCTAAAGTCTTGAAATCTGGCACGGCCATACTTTGGGGAAGAATCTAAGAGCACTTTGAAATGTTTAGATCATATTAAAAATCACAATTATATCAATAGTCAAAGTCAGGATTTCTTTTTTTAATTGCTAAACACATAAAAAACTCTAACATTGTGTTAATTAAATGTCTTCCATATGATTTCTTTTACACTGCGTGTGTTCATATCTTTGATTTTCAAACTTGTTATGAGTTCACAGATACCTAAATGCTTGATTGTGCTGCTTGAATTGTGCTTAGGCAAGCCCAGAGAACGAAAGTTATGGATGTAACTATGGTTCTATGAATCCTGGATGACCACCAGAGGCAGTGCTTAACACTGAATATTGACCACTGCGCAGGTCAAGTATTTATATCAATAAAGTCACGTGTGACCTCGGGGTGACCCTAGCCAAGGTATTAAGTTCTGGTGTCATCCCCGAGCTCATTCCTACAGAATCTTCTCACGGATTCGCAAGATTCCGAGAGACCAAGAACTCTGGCGGTCATCCAGGATTCATAGAACCGTAGTTACATTCGTAACTTTCGTTCTATTTCATCCTTACTGACCGCCAGAAGCAGTGCTCAACACTGGACGACTCATATCAACACAGTCACGAGGAAGCCTGGGTACCCACCTCACCCCAACCGCCGCCTGTTCTTACCCCAGCCACAGTCTGTTCACCCCAACCACAGACTGTTCTCACCCCAACCAGTCTGTTCTCACCCCAACCACAGTCTCACCCCAACCACAGTCTGTTCTCACCCCAACCACAGTCTGTTCTCACCCCAACCACAGTCTGTTCACCCCAACTACAGTCTGCTCTCACCCCAACCACAGTCTGTTCTCACCCCAACCACAGTCTGTTCACCCCAACTACAGTCTGCTCTCACCCCAACCACAGTCTGTTCTCACCCCAAAGACAGTCTGTTCTCACCGCAACCACAGTCTGTTCACCCCAACTACAGTCTGCTCTCACCCCAACCACAATCTGTTCTCACCCCAACCACAGTCTGTTCACCCCAACTACAGTCTGCTCTCACCCCAACCACAGCCTGTTCTCACCCCAACCAGTCTGTTCACCCCAACCAGTCTGTTCTCACCGCAACCACAGACTGTTCTCACCCCAACCACAGCCTGTTCTCACCCCAACCAGTCTGTTCACCCCAACCACAGCCTGCTCTCACCCCAACCAGTCTGTTCACCCCAACCAGTCTGTTCTCACCCCAACCACAGCCTGTTCACCCCAACCAGAGCCTGTTCTCACCCCAACCACAGCCTGTTCTTACACCAACCGCCGACTGTTCTCACCCCAACCACAGTCTATTCATCCCAACCACAGCCTGTTCTCACCCCAACCACAGCCTGTTTTCACACCAACCACAGCCTGTTCTCACCCCAACCACAGCCTGCTCTCACCCCAACCACAGCCTGTTTTCACACCAACCACAGCCTGCTCTCACCCTAACCACAGCCTGTTCTCACCCTAACCACAACCTGTTCTCACCCCAACCACAACCTGTCAAAAAAAGTGGGGTTGTCTTATATTCAGAGTCTAGACTTTCAAACAGCAGAAGGCGACATATAGCGAGCCAGCCAGCAGCTAGCAAGAAGAGAAATACATTTCAATTAGCCAGTAGTGGAATGTAACTAAGTACATTTACTCCAGTACTATACTTCAGTCCAAATGTTGAGGTACTTGTACTTTACTTGAGTCTTTTCTTTTCATGCCACTTTCTACTTCTACTCTGCTACATTTCAGAGAAATATTGTAATTTTTACTCCTCTATCTATCTGTTACAGCTTTAGTTACTAGTTACTTTAGTTACTCCACTACATTCATCTGTTACAGCTTTAGTTACTAGTTACTTTAGTTACTCCACTACATTCATCTGTTACAGCTTTAGTTACTAGTTATTTTAGTTACTCCACTACATTCATCTGTTACAGCTTTAGTTACTAGTTACTTTAGTTACTCTTCTACATTCATCTGTTACAGCTTTAGTTACTAGTTACTTGACACATTAAGATTTCTGCTCACAAAAGACATGTAGTTTATAAAATCTGATGTTTTAATGTTTTAATACTTTAACTACATTTTCCTGATTATACTTACTTTTACTTAAGAAACATTTTCACTGCAGGACTTAAACTTGTAACAGAGTATTTTACCATTGTGGTATTAGTATTTTTACTGCAGTAAAGGATCTGAATACTTCTTCCATCACTGCAGCTAACTAGAACTGTAAGAGAGGTACATTTCTGTTAGCTAACTGGAAACTTTGGGGGGAAAGTAGAACCAGTGTTATTGCTCCAGTGGACTCACCTATGGACTCACCTGTGGACTCACCTGTGGCCTCACCTATGGACTCACCTGTGGACTCACCTGTGGACTCACCTGTGCTCTGAGCTGAACAAGCAGCCATAAGAAGCAGCAGCAGACCGATGATCCTTTGGAACATTTTTAATCACCAAAAAACTGTTGCAGAGAGAAATTAATAATATATTGCAAGTAAATTATACAGATTCATAGTACAGATATAGTAGATGAAACTAATTACGGCTAGTCAAGTAACTTAAAGGTCCCATATTCTGCTCATGTTGACATGTTAACAAATGCTAACATATTCTAACATGCTAAAACATGCTAACAAGTTTAACAGCAGCACAAACTATTGATCTGATTGAAGTGAATCAACCCTAACTGAACATCATGACTTTATGAAGGAGGATGTATTACATACGGAAGAGTATTAGGGCCAGGCATGAAGGAAAAAAAATGGAGGAAGACTTTTTTATTTATTTTTGTTTCCTAAAAACATGGTAAAAATGTTAAGAATTTTGCAGCTTTATGCTAAATCCAATTTCCAATTTTTTTTATCTCTTCCCCTTCCCCTTAGTTTTGCACGTTCACGTGAGAGTAAGGGCTATCCCAATTCCTGTTTTGATCGAGGGGTAGGTCTAGGGGGAAAGGGTAGATACACCTTAAAACAAAGCATTTTCACGAGCTTACTTGAAACCAAGGGGTACCCAGAGTTTCATCAGTGTAGGTATTTTCAGCTTAAATAATTGATTTAAAAATTACGACAGTCTTGTTTTGTGCTCTAAACAGTCCTGTATATATATATATTTGCAACCATGTTCTTCGCTAACGTTTTGCTGATTTTCACAACAGTCCCGCATTTCTCTGACTAGCCTTGAATGGACTCCATGGCAGCCAGCTAGCGACGATGTATGATGGGCAAGGGCTATGGGTAAGACAAAGGGGTAGGGGAAGGGGTAAGAGAGAAATGAGATTCAGCCTGAATCTCAACATTTCAAATTTAGTCTCGAAATGGAAAGCACAAAATCTTCCTCCTCTCCTTTTTGTTACCTTATGTCTTGCTCTAATACTTTTCTGACATTACAGGACTGATTTTTAGTTTTAGAGAGGCGTCCCTAATAATCTGTGTTGGTGTCATAAGTTACAATTAAAAATTACCTTTCTCGTGGAGTTTTATTCTTCAGGTTTACAACTTCATCTCAGATCCTCAATACTGATAACATATTTCTGGGAAAGCTCTTCTTAACTGCAGCTCTGTCAATCATTAGTGACTGTTGCTGGAAAGCCATAAATTAAGAGCAGTGCATCACACAAACAATAATGTGGATTAAAAATGCTTTTACTTCCAAAGTTGGAGACTTTTCTGTCCTTTCATGGCGAGTTTTGGGGAAAGTTCTGCAACTTTCAAACAAAATTACATTCTGTTTTTCTTCCTGAACAGCTGAGATTTAACTCAAATTGAAATTCAAAAGATTGAGGAAATCAAAATGGGCTGCTGGTATCTTTGATCAGAATCTTGTTTTGTTGGGAACAAAGATTTAAACAGGTTGTGCCCAAAGACTGATAAGGAAAAATGCCCCAACCTTTGTTCTGATTGGTCTAAAGTCTTGAAATGTGGCACGGCCATACTTTGGGGAAGAATCTAAGAGTACAACTTTGAAATGTTTAGATCATATTAAAAATCACAATTTTATCAATAGTCAAGATTTCTTTTTTTTTTTATTTAAACAGAAAAAATGCTAACAATGCGTTAAGGCTCTGAAACACCAACCCGACGGCCGACCGTCGGCAGAAAAGGCAGACGGACTGATCAGTCGGCTCCCGTCTCTCAAAAAGTGCCTCAGAACACACCGAAGCGTACGTTCTGCACGTGCACGAGACGTAATACGTCTCCATAACAGCAGATGGCGCTAATCTGTATTGTCGCCCAAAAAATGTAAACTGGAAATGACGGAACATCTCTCTAGACATAGTAAACACAGAGCACGCTGTCATCAGTCATTGTTTTCATCAGAGAGTGGTGATAGTAGTCAAAAAGGATTGTTGTTGTCATTACTCGCTGAACAGAAGAAAAGACTCGAGTCACCGACCTCGCCAGACGGTCCGACGGCCAATAATCGGGTAGGTGTGTCAGAGCCTTTAAATGTCTTCCATATGATTTTTTTTTACACTGCATATGTGTTCATATCTTTGATAGATAGAGGTCACAGATACCAAAATACTTGATACATCCCCAAGCTCATTCCTACAGAATCTTCTCGCGGGTTCGCAAGATTCCGAGAGACCAAGAACTCTGGCGGTCATCCAGGATTGATAGAACCGTAGTTACATTCATAACTTTCGTTCTATTTAATCCTTACTGACTGCCAGAGACCGTGCTTAACACTGGATGACTCATATCAACAGAGTCATGAGGATGCATGAGTACCCACCTCACAAGGATGCAGTAGACGACCTCAGCCGGAGAACCACGCCCAATGGATGAGATGTGGCAACATTCACCCTGTAATAATGTGACAATGTACTCGGCGACGCCCATGAGGCCGTACATATTTCCTCAAAGGGCACACCTCTCAAAGTCGCCCACGACATGGAGACACTCCTGGTAGAGTGGCATTTCACTCCAGATGGTAGAGACTGTCCACTCGCTCTGTATGCAGTGGCAATGGCCTCCACAATCCAGTGGGACTGGCGCTGCTTCGAGAGAGCACAGCCTTTAATATGACCACCATAACAGACGAAAAGTTGCTCAGACTGACGTATGCAGGCGGTAGCGTCCACATAAGCCCTAAGGGCCCGCACTGGGCACAACAGACTCAACTCGTCCCCCCCTTCACCGAAAGGGGGGTCAAAATGTGCCAGGTGGATAGGCTGATTGAGGTATGAGTGTGCCAGCACTTTAGGGAGGAACGCCGTATTAGGCAACAAAGGAGACACCTGAGCCATCCGAGTTCCACATCCAACAGGATGGGGGATTGTCGTCAATTTCCCTGGTGGAAATCGTTGAGGTAGTCAAACAACTTCACCGTGGCAAAGCCAAGGGGATTGATGAGATCCGTCCAGAAATGTTGAAAGCTCTGCATGTGGAGGGGCTGTCTTGGATGACATGCCTCTTCAACATTGCGTGGACATTTACACACCCAGCTGGGAGGGGGGCCTCGGGGAAGACCCAGGACTAGGTGGAGGTACATCCAGCTGGGAGAAGGCCTCGGGGAAGACCCAGGACTAGGTGGAGGTACATCCAGCTGGGAGGAGGCCTCGGGAAAGACCCAGGACTAGGTGGAGGGAGATCCAGCTGAGAGGAGGCCTCGGGGAAGATCCAGGTCTAGGTGGAGGCACGTCCAGCTGGGACAAGGCCTTGGGGAAGACCCAGGACTAGGTGGAGGGACGTCCAGCTGGGAGGAGGCCTCAGGGAAGACCCAGGACTAGGTGGAGGCACGTCCAGCTGGGAAGAGGCCTCAGGGAAGACCCATGACTAGGTGGAGGGACATCCAGCTGGGAGGAGGCCTCGGAAAAGACCCAGGACTAGGTGGTGGGACATCCAGTTGGGAGGGGGCCTCAGGGAAGACCCAGGACTAGGTGGAGGGACATCCAGCTGGGAGGAGGCCTCGGAAAAGACCCAGGACTAGGTGGAGGCACGTCCAGCTGGGAGAAGGCCTCGGGGAAGACCCAGGACTAGGTGGAGGCACGTCCAGCTGGGATGAGGCCTCAGGGAAGACCCATGACTAGGTGGAGGGACATCCAACAGGGAGGAGGCCTCGGAAAAGACCCAGGACTAGGTGGTGGGACATCCAGTTGGGAGGAGGCCTCAGGGAAGACCCAGGACTAGGTGGAGGCACGTCCAGCTGGGAGGAGGCCTTGGGCAAGACCCAGGACTAGGTGGAGTCCAGCTGGGAGGAGGCCTTGGGGAAGACCCAGGACTAGGTGGAGGGACGTCCAGCTGAGAGGAGGCCTCGGGGAAGACCCAGGACAAGGTGGAGGGACGTCCAGCTGGGAGGAGGCCTCGGGGAAGACCCAGGACTAGGTGGAGGCACGTCCAGCTGGGAGGAGGCCTCGGGGAAGACCCAGGACTAGTTGGAGGGATTACGTCTCCACTCTGGCCTGGGAATGCACCTGCGACTCGACCCCGGATAAGCAGTTGATGATGGATGGATAGATGGATAGTTTGGCAATAGCGATATCAGGGCTGCATCATGTTAGTTACTCTTTACAAAAAGGTGTATCTCTATAGGGATCCTTTCCATAATGTTGTTAGACACTCAGTTACGTAGTCACAGACATAGTTATAAACATGCAAGAGTTTTCTTTTTAAGAGTATCAGTCTTACAGCAAGTGTCACTGAATAAGGGGAGAATAGCTACTAGAAGACTTGAATGCAGAGATGTATAGTAACGAAAGTAGAACTACTTCACTACTGTACTTAAGTACTAAAAGGCTGTATCTGTACTTTACTGGAGTATTATTTTTTTCTCCTACCTCCACTTTTACTTCAGTACATATTTTTGATGAGTTTAATACTTTTACTCCGATATATTTTTGATGTGCTGCATCGTTACAATTATAAAAATGTTACGAATGATTCCAACCCCACATTATCACTGTCAGAGCGGTAGATGGGTCTGTCACCAGGTTTGATGAAGCTGGCTCATCATTGAGCAAATCAAGCGAGCAAGCTGTCTTATAAGAAGACCATGCGAGCTTCCGTTCTGCCTTTCACTCATTTCACAGACGAATCCGAAGAAACACACCAAGGCAAGTTACAAATGTAATACACAAATGGCACACCAGCTTGAGCTATCAGTAAGCGCTAGCTAACTAGCTACCCGCAGTTCATGATGTGCTGCGGTGTTCACTTACGTTAACGTTAACTAGCTGGCTATCATACTGCTCTTGTACATTCCTGTCCTTGTACTGCTGCTACAGCCAAAGGAACCGTGAGGGTCCTCCAGGCCAAACACCCGAAACACAAACAATATGACATTCAAACTTTTGCCTGCTTTCTTTACTAACTACATAACACAATACTTGTACTTTCACTTTAAGTAAGTACAAAAAATGTTGAATACTTTAGTACTTCCACATAAGTGTGCTGCTTAAAGAGCACTTCAACTTCTACTCAATTCACTTTTTTGATAGAGCACTTGTACTTTTACTCAAGTCTGGTTCTCTGGTACTTTATACATGACTGCTTCAGGGTAATACATTGTTTTATTTTTTCATTCCGTTTTTGATGTAAAAATAAAATATGAATACAAACGATTCACAGAATAAAATGGAAAATATCTTTTGACATGTCGCAAAGTCTTTATTCATCAATTTCAGATCATAATTACATTACTGTTTGTCTGCACTTTTCATCCATTTACATCCGTTAAACTTCCACAATATTTATTAGATATACTGTAGCAACACTAAGCCTGGCAAGGCACAATACTCCGAAAACACAGTTCACTTTTATATTTTTATATAAATGTAGGCCTACGTATTAACAATTAGCAAAAGCTCTGTTGCATTTCAGAAAAGCTACTCAAGTAAAATTATGTCATCACAATACATCAAGCAAGTAAAATGGAACGGCAATAAATCTCCTGTCGTCCTCGGGTCAAATTTGACCCAGAAATGTGGTTTTCTTTTAACCAAATTGTCAAAAAAAAGACGTGGATGGTTCCTTACAACTCTGTTCACAAGTAAAATAAATGATCAGTTCACTTCTTTCATTGAATTTATTTTTATTTTTTTTCAATTTTATAGCATTTGAAAAGAAATAATAATAAAGAAAGTGACAAAAATGTAGGAAAAAAATTCAAAAAGATGGGGGGGGGGGACAATAAAAACATAAAAAAGCGCAGAAAAAAATAGAAATACTGACAATTTCTTTTGAAAAAAGAGATTTTTTTTATTGATCCCAAAAAATGGGAAATAACGGTGTTGCAGCAGCAACATTTCAGACACACAGCACACATACAGAGTAAACATTAAATAATAGGAAACAATATACATGAAAAAATAGAATAATACACTAGCAATATATACAATTAGGAAATAAAATGTACAACTGAAAGCTTCAAAAATGTTGAGAAAAGTGTCATAAAAGACGACCAAATCGTTGAAAAAAAAAGTTTGTATTTAAATTTTTCACCCAGAAAAACAGAAAGTTTCCTGGTTTTACATTACATTTTACATTATTAAACATTACAGAATAAATGGTAAAGTTTGATGCATCACTATCGAGCCAACCAATGTCTTTTGTTTTATCCTTTCAAAGTAAATGCTAATACTTTGCCATTCACACGAGTTGGACTGCTGTAAATCTTACAGGTACATGCTCCTATAACAGCAAGAATAACAACAATAACAACAAGAACATTAGTAATAGTCCCAACAGTAAGAGCAGGTTCCCAGCAAAGGGCACATAGACACAAAATGATAGCAGCAGCAATGAGAAGAATACAACACACAGCAATTTGGTTCCATTAGCTCTTAGCGTGTCCTTTATCCATTGATACACTTTTCGTAAAACCCATTTTCCTACTACTCTTGCTGCACCTACTGTCCCTGCTATTACTGCTGCACCTACTGTCCCTGCTATTAGGCCTACTGCTGCAAATGGCCATAGTAGTGTTAGTGTTAGTAGTGTGGCTGCAAGTACCGTTCCTCCTACAATACCTAGACCAATTCTTTTAAAGCCTGCTTTTCCTTCTGCTTTTTCTCCTTTTGTTTCTGTTTCTTCTCCTTCCTCCTCTACTTTTCCTCCATATACTTCTCCTTCTTCACCTCCTATTCCTTCTGCTGCTTCTTTTGTAATCCCACCACTTTGCTGCAAAGCTACAACAGCGGGCCCACAGAAAGACTCCACCAGTGATTCTGCTGCAGGGCCGGTTAGTTTGAGCCACACATTCTTTGAGACACTTTTGTTCGCCTTATTGCTGGGGTGTCCTTGTGGCATTTTACCTGCTGATGTTCTGTTGTTCTCTTCCTCTTTTTCACTCCACACCGTTTGTAGCATCTTGCTGGTGTAGCAGCCTCCTTTGTTTTCCATTACTATCTTGTCTGTTGTGTTGAGCAGCTCTGCCACCTGAAACTTGTTGCTTCTGTATTCATCCTGTTGGTTGTTTGTCCAGTATTTATTATCAACGACATGGCATCGGCCGCCGCACTTCTTCACCAGATCACTGAGACATTTATTCTGATCAATCAACTGCTCAATTTTCATTCCTTCTGGGAGCTGGTCACCATGAGTGAAGACAACAGCAGCATACTTTAAAGCTTCCTCTGAGAAATATTGACATATTTTAGTGATGACAGCCTGCTCCTCCTTAGTGAATTTCTCCACTTTAAGAACAATGAAAAAAGCATGAGGCCCAGGAGCGCACTCTGTGATGCACCTTACTATCTCACTCTTCAGCTGCTCCTCAGGTCTATCTGTGTCAAAGAAACCAGGAGTGTCGACCACCGTTAATCTTCTTCCATGAACAGATTTTGACCCTGCTTGACATTCACTTGTTCCACAGATGGAGGTATGGTTTATCTTGAACACATCGTCTCCAAAAATGGTATTTGCTAGGCTGCTTTTCCCGGCTTGAGCTTTTCCCAGCAGGACAATCCTGTATGTTTTTAGCACTAGGAGAGAAAAATAATCTAAAGTTAATATTGTGCATATGTGTTTGGTTGTTTCATTCATTACTCATTTTAGAAATTATCTCGGGCCAGATGTAGATGTGGACACACAAACAACATGGATACACCATTTCCCACACATGAACTGGTATTTATAAAAATGTGTGGTGAGAATGAGCCCATATCACACATAGGCTACGTGTACACACGGTTTTCTAGCACAAGCTGCGGGTGACATGATAACAAGATCAGATATGATGTAAGAAGAGTAATCTAAAAGTATATTATTATTATTATTGTGGCTGTCTACACAGAAGTATAATTTCAATCAACGGAACATTTAAAATCTTAATTTTAAATAATTGTTGAGGAGTAATTGTTATCATTTCCATTAGAGCCATTATTGTGTGAATGCTGATTCAGCAGAATTCACAGTACTGATATCTGATTCTTTATTCTTCAACTTCATTTGGTCGCCTCTTACTTCTGCATACCTTCAGCTACAAAACATGGGGTTAAACATTAACATATCAAAATGTATAGCTCTTTAAGCACATGATGGGACTTCATTAACTTTATTTCTATTATTTATACTTTTTGAAATATTAGGCTTTTTAAATGTTTTATTTTACATTAAAGTCAATGGAGCAATCTTCAAATCCTCTTCAGGCTTCTTCATTTTGAAATGCTACTCCTCCCACATACTTTTACCTAGAGACGTCCTTCAAACTTTAAACTGTTCACAAAACCTTTAGCTATCACAGTTGTATTCAGCTTCATGATATCTTTTACAGTTTTTGTGGTATCACTCTTTAAGTTGAGTGTCTCATTCAGGCTATAATGGAGTGAGTATTGATGACATCACCAGAGTGGGAAACCTGGGAAAATCATCTTAAAACCTCTATAACTTGCTCTCACGCCCACAATATTTACTTGTCATACACAATTTATATGTCAAAATGTAGTGACAGATTTTCAGAAAAATAATTAATAAAATAAAAATATTCCACTTTTGTTTCATAAATGTTTGGTGTTATTTAACATTTCATTGAAAGTTATACTAATTTAAACCATTCCCACTTTTTCAACTATTCTCACTGCTTTACCTTCTTACGCATTAAAGCCAGCAATTTAGTTTAGCTTCAGCAATTTAGCTGTTCAGCATTCACAAGCTTTTTCTGCAGGAAATGCATTATCTAGTTTCCCAATATTAATAGGCGTCGGTCCTATTTCTAGCATGCATGCATTTTCTGAGACGTGTGTGTCCCGCAGGCAGCGTGCACGCTCTAACCTGTTACCATGGGAGCCCAAATAAAAACGGACACGCCACGCAGACAGTGTGCAGCCGTTCATGAGAATGCGTTGATGTATATATATGTATATAATATGTAAAGTTCAAAATATGTTTTTACCTTTGATGCGTTTCCCAGCTTGGACTGTTCCTGCGACATTCCTTGTTGGTGGCACTATACAAACACAATAATTAAAAGTAATTAATACTGAATAGTCTATTTGCTTTGGCTTTTTCTTTCACACTGTCACTTTGTTTGTTTAAAGTATTTATCCATTTATGTTGTCACTTTAAATGCCTGCATTATGCTAACTAATTGGTACTTAGGGATGCACCAAATCCAGATTTTTGGGGTTTGGCCAAATATTCAGCTGAATCTGAAGCTAAATCCTGGATTCGGTGCATCCCTGCTGGTACTAGAACTGTAACAATCGCTGTGATATTGTGCATTTGTTTGTTTTCTATTTCAGTGTTTTCTAATTTTAATACTCTACATTGAAATAAACTTGCACCCAAACTAATACAGAGCAACACTGTTCCTATCTAATTTAATTTCTTACTTTACTTTTGTTCTTTAGTTAGCTTGACTAAATGGCACAAAAATCATCCCATTATAGTTGCTCCAACAATGAATACTTGTTTACCTGACACAGTTTTGACTATTGCTGTTGTTCCTCCTCTTCCAGTTACTTCCGCACCTCCTCCTTCAGCCTCTAGTTCTAGTCGTATTGTTACCTCTTCTGCTCCTCTTCTCGCTCCCTTGTTTTCCTGCAAAACTACATCAGCGGGCCCATAGAGAGCCTGCGCCAGTGATTCTGCTGCAGGGCCTGTCAATTTGATCCACACATTCTTAGAGATACTGTTGGGTTCTGCTTCAGCTTCATCAGAGTCCAGTTT
>NC_050181.1:20372742-20380242 GCF_008315115.2 Sander lucioperca
AATTTGGGTTTTCTTTCAAACAAATTGTCAAAAAAACAAACCTGGATGTTTCCGTAAAATAAATGATCAGTTCACTACTTCATTGAATTTTTTTTTTTCAATTTTATAGCATTTGAAAAAAAAAAAAACATAAAAAGAACGTTGAGAAAGTGACAAAAATGTCGGAAAAACCAACAAAAACGCCAAAAAGCGCAGAAAACAAATCAACAAAAACTTTGGAAATACTCACAAAAAAATTTGGAAAAAGCTTCAAAAACATCAGGAAAAGCAACAAAAGTGTCGAAAAAGACAAACATTGAAAAAAAAGTTTGTATTTTAAATTTTGACCCAGACGGGAAGACAACACTAGGGTGAAATATCACACTGAGCTGTAATACCTACTCTGTATCCCCCTATGGCAGATCATCCCAACACCTTAAAGGAGAAGCATACATTTAGGTCTGAGTTTCAAACATTACAGAATAAATGGTAAAGTTTGATGCATCACTATCGAGCCAACCAATTTTCCTCTTAAAGTAAATGCTAATACTTTGCCATTCACACAACTTGGACTTCTGTAAATCTTATACATGTAGGTATTTGCTCCTATACCAGCAAGAATAACAACACTAACAACAAGAACACTAGTAGTAGTCCCAACTGTAAGAGCAGGGTCCCAGCAAAGGGCACATGGAGACAAAATGATAGCAGCAGCAATGAGTAGAATGCAACAACCAGCAATATGGTTCCAAAGGGCAGGCCCTTTAAAAACTCTTTCAATTCATTTACTTTTTTTTTCACAAACCATACTCCTACTCCTCCCAAAATGACTGCACCTGCTGACCCTACTGCAGCTGCTGCAGCAGCTGCAGCAGCTGAACCCGCTGAGACTGCTGAACCTGCTGAACGCGCTGAACCCGCTGAGCCTGCTGAACCTGCTGAACCTGCTGAACCTGCTGATCCTGCTGAACCTGCTGATCCTGCTGAGCCTGCTGAGCCTGCTGAACCTGCTGAACCTGCTGAACCCGCTGAACCCGCTGAGCCTGCTGAACCTGCTGAACCTGCTGAACCTGCTGAACCTGCTGATCCTGCTGAACCTGCTGATCCTGCTGAACCTGCTGATCCTGCTGAACCTGCTGGGCCTGCTGCACCCATAATTCCTAGTGCTTCTACTGCCCCTGCTATTACTGCCAGTAGTGTTGTGGCTGCAAGTGTCAGATCTCTTAAAATACCTAGACCATTTTTTTTTAAGTCTGCTTTTTCTTCTTCTGTTTGTGTAGCTATTTCTGCTCTTTCTTCTTCTGTTTGTGTAGCTATTTCTGCTCTTTCTTCTTCTGTTTGTGTAGCTACTTCTGCTCTTTCTTCTTCTGTTTGTGTAGCTACTTCTGCTCTTTCTTCTTCTGTTTGTATATCTACTTCTGCTCTTTCTTCTTCTGTTTGTGTAGCTACTTCTTCTGTTTCATCTTCTGTTTCAGTAGCTACTTCTTCTGTTTCAGTAGCTACTTCTTCTGTTTCAGTAGCTACTTCTTCTGTTTCATCTTCTGTTTCAGTAACTACTTCTTCTGTTTCATCTTCTGTTTCAGTAGCTACTTCTTCTGTTTCAGTAGCTACTTCTTCTGTTTCGTCTTCTGTTTGTGTTGCTGCTTCTGCGGGTGACATGATAAGAAGATCAGATACGATGTAAGTATCTAAAAGTAAAACATTTTGTATTGTATCAGGAACATGTTACTTTGTACTCTTGTTACCCATAACAAGAGTGGAAGTATTTCTCTTTACCTACAGTATAGCCGTCGCTATAAGGCTTAGTTTAATCGGGCAAACTTTGCAAAATCCTAAACAGTTCCAACTGTTTTCCTTTAGATTGTATCATAAAATCTATATCACACCGCGTTGGAGAAATTCTCTGAAATATGTCCGTTATCTGTTTAATAATACCAGTAGATAAAAGACGAGAATAAAATTGACAGTGCAGTATAAGAAATTAACAATTATTTAAAGAAAGGCAATGTCAAAAAGAAAGGTCTTCAGCCTTGATTTAACAGAACAGAGTTGCAGCAGGCAGTTTGATGCTGGGGGCAAATTATGGGAGAAGGAAGGGGGGTACATTTGGTTCCAGCATCTACCAGCTGCTCCATCTGGTCAGTGAACCCCAACATGTGGCAAGGGGAAAAAGGGGAAAGGGTGAGTGGGGAGAGCGATGGATCCTCAAAGGCGTTGGGGTGAGTAAGGGGCTTTGAGGTGTGTTGGACGGGTGAAAAGGGGGGTTGAGATTTCTCGTCTATGCTCTGTGGTCTCCCATGGTCAAATCTTTGCTCAGGTGGGGGCTGTGGTGGATCACTGCCACACTTTGATGTGTCTTCCTCATGTTTAGAAGAGGAAGACACCGGCCGGAGCGTGCAGCGGCGGCCGGAGCGGGTGATCAGACCGGCCGGAGTGGTCTCGAAACACTACCAACCCACCGGGGAAAATTCCCGACTCTCCGATAGCCACACTGCCTCATGCGGGTATTCAAAATCCAAGTTTCAGGAACAGGAGTCCTCTTCTTCACCCAGAAAAAGAAAAAGGATATTGAAAAAAGCAAAAGACCGGCTTTTTGAAGCGTGAAGGCTACCGTAGCTGTAAGTAATTTGAACTGTGTGGTGCGAGAGAGTTGATTGCAATATACGATCTCAACGCTAGATGGGAGAACTTCCTACACATTGGACCTTTAAAGAAAAGTCCATCTGCTTTAAAAAGATGTCTGTGGTCCCAGAAGACGATAAAATTGTCAATGAACTGCAGAGAATGGACGGTACATGCAGTTGAAAGCCATTTGTTCAGTGCCAACAGTCTGCTGAATCTCTCAGCTGCTCTTCTGATTGGTGGTAGAGGGCCACTGATAAACGCATCCACGTTTAGGGAGCTGACTGTTTTCAGCAGATCCATAAAGTCACGATTCAGCCCTTCAGACTGTTGCTTTACAACATCATGTGACCCTATATGCAGTATAATGTTCTTCACAGTTGGGTATGCTGCCAAGTTAGACACCATGTCTTTGTGAAAACAGAGTATTTTGGTGTCTTTACTACTTTTTTCTCTGGGTTAGTTGGCTCCACAGAAATATATAATTGGGTATCATCTGCATAGCTGTGGAAGTTTACATTATGCTGACTTATAATGTTTCCTAACAGAAGTATACATAGGGAAAAGAGCAGAGGGCCAGACTGCTCCCCTGGGCCACACCGAAAGGCTCTCCTAGAATAACATAAAAATCTCTGCCAGTAATGTAGGTTTGAAACGAGTTTAGAACATTATCAGAGAGACCCACGCACTTCTCAAGGCGGTGAATTAGAATGTTATGATCAATGGTGTCGAATGCCGCACTCAAATCCAGAAGAATAAGCATTGAGACTTTGTTTAAGTTAGTAGCAAGTCTAAGATCATTGACTATTTTTAGGGTCGTTTCTGTGCTGTGATTTGATCTAAACACAGATTGGAATTTCTCAAGAATACCGTTTTCGTTGAGGAAGGTATTTAGCTGATTACAAACAACTTTTTCAAGTACTTTGCTAAGGAAAGGTAGGTTCGATATAGGCCTGTAGTTACTCAGGATAGTATGGTCAAGATTGGATTTTTTTAAGTAAAGGTTTCACGACAGCGGTTTTAAAAGCAGTCGGAAAAATACCTGTTTCTAATGAGGTGTTTATTATCTTAAGAATAAAGGGAGCCAAGCTGTCATATACATTTTTGAGGAATCTAGTAAGGACTGGATCCAAAGCACATGTTGAGGAGCCGGTTTGAATTATAATTTTGCTAAGCTCCAATTGCGTAATAGTACTAAAACATCTTAATTTTGGGGGGATGTTTTTGGGTGTAGTATCAAACTTATAGTACCAATAGCCTCCCTTATAGAGATTACTTTGTTTTTGAAGAAGTCTGCAAATTCTTCGCATCTTAAAGAAGATGCCTGACTTGATGTGCCACATGGTGTTTGATGTAGTAGCCTATCAATGGTGGAGAACAACATCCTGGAGGTTCCACTATTTTCAGCAATTACTTTAGAGAAGTAGATCCTTCTCTCACTCCGAACATCTCTATTATAATTTGCTATTTTTTCTTTTAAAATGACACGGTGAACCTGTAACTTAGTTTTTCTCCATGCTCTCTCAGCTTTCCTACAGGATCTTTTTAGGTCATGGATATTTTCGTTCATCCAAGGAGTCAGTTTGCTACAGGGCCTTTTTTGTCTTTAAAGGAGCCACTCTGTCAAGTAGGACACCTAGTTCACTATTGAAGGCCTCTACCATTTGGTCAATAGAATGATTTAAAATATCTGAATTGATGGAGTCTGTAAGAGCTATGAACTGCTGCTCTGCTCTACTGTGAACTATGATTTAATTACAGTTTCGGGATGAATTTTTAAGTCATTTGTGAGAGATGGTGCTCTTTGGAAATGATGATGGAGATGCGCAAAGATGACGACTTCGATGATTTCAGAGTATATGCAGCTTTATTCAATATTGAACAAATTCTCATGAGGGAGAACACAAGGTACATGCAGCATGGCACAGACCAAGTACTCTCTCCGAATCTTTCTCAACCCGACAGTCTTATAGATCTTGAAAACCTTCACATCTGGAAACTCTTACATGATCTCATCATAACAACTGTGTTATTCTCATATTCTACAAAACACAACTTTCATGTAGGCCTCCCCAAAGGTCATAGGTTAACTGTGCCTAAACTTGTTATTCACTATAGAATGACAGAAAACATAACACATCTTGACAGCTGTTCAATCAGGGCCTCTTTAGTCTGTTATTCTCCCATACCAACATCTGGATCGGATCCAGCATCTCACGCATAAGACTGCATAACATCATTCTGAACTTTTACCTAGATTCTTTCAATAACACATTACATGATATGAAATATGAAAATACATTAAAGTTTATGCAGACGTGGATTATACCACCTATCAATTTGGTATGACATTAAAAGATACACAATAATGATCAGACATATTTATATCGCTTATCAATAAGTCAGTGACTTCTATCCCTCTAGAGATGACTAGGTTGAGGGTGTTGCCAAGGTTGTGGGTGGACCCCGTAACATGCTGCTTTAGCTCTAAACTGTCCAATATATTAAGGAACTTACTGGCTTTAGCATCAGTCCCCTTATTGACATGGATATTGAAATCACCATTTACAAATATCCGATCATAGCTAGTGATGATGAGCGACATAAGTTCAGAAAACTGGTCGAGGAAGCCAGTCCATAGTTTAGGAGGGTGGTATAAGGTCAATAGGAGTATAGCTGGGTCAGCCTTCAGAGTGAGGGCAAAATACTCGAAAGTAGAGAAATCGCCAAGATTGACTCTAGTACAGATATATTTATTTGAGAAAATGGAAATTCCACCCCCTTGTTTACCCTTTCTAGTTGAGTAGAAGAAATTATAATTTGGGGGACAGATTTCAACAGCTGCGCCATCTGAATTAGCCAGGTTTCAACAAGAAACAGAAATTCAAATTTTTTTTCATTCATAAAATCATTGATTGCAAACATTTTAGTAGTGAGAGTGCCTATATTTAGTAGACCCATGTTAGCTGAAAGTGCGTCTGGCTTTAAAGGAACATGCTGAGGTATGGAAAGAATATTAGTTTTCTAGTTTTAAAATTTTAAAATTGCCTTTTCTTTCCATTCTATGCTGGGCAGAAATCAACGTTGGAATAGAACTATAAGCATGTGTTATGCTTTTACATGATGCAACAAATGCTTCTCCTCCCACAAACTTTTACCTAGAGACGTCCTTCAAACTTTAAACTGTTCACAAAACATTTAGCTATCACAGTTGTATTCAGCTTCATGATATCTTTTACAGTTTTTGTGGTATCACTCTTTAAGTCGAGTGTCTCATTCAGGCTATAATGGAGTGAGTATTGATGATATCACCAGAGTGGGAAACCTGGGAAAATCATCTTAAAACCTCTATAACTTGCTCCCACGCCCACAATATTTACTTATCATACACAATTTATATGTCAAAACGTAGTGACAGCTTTTCAGAAAAATAATAAAAATATTCCACTTTTGTTTCATAAATGTTTGGTGTTATTTAACATTTCATTGAAAGTTATTCTAATTTAAACCATTCCCACTTTTTCAACTATTCTCACTGCTTTACCTTCTTACGCATTAAAGCCAGCATTTTAGTTTAGCTTCAGCAATTTAGCTGTTTAGCATTCACAAGCCTTTTCTGCAGGAAATGCATTTAATAGTTTCCGAATGTTCGTAATCTTCATTTAATCCTTGATTGTTAAATGTCTGTTTCTGTTTATTAGAAGGTAATCATTGATCATATTTCTGATGTTTAATAATAATGATTATCACCGCCAATGATTGTTCACACATACTTGTGATAAAATGTTGGTTATGTGGTACGATCACGTGTAAGCTGTTCTGGCGCAGTTGCAGAACCTCTCTGATAATTCCCAGCAGAAGTATCACTATACAAACAATTCATTAGGATGTTTTTACATCACTTCATGGCTAACTGAATGAGGGGAATTCAGGCTTGTGCATGTACTTGTCTTAGGATATCCTACGAACCCATTCATGAGCATGAATTGATGTATATATCATATATAATATATAAAGTCAAAAATATGTTTTTACCTTTGAACCGTTTCCCAGCTTGGGCTGTTCCTGCGACAACATTCCGTGTTGGTGGCACTATACCAACAGGACGATCAAAAGTAATTTTGCGCCAGGATGGTTCGGTTAGTAGAGCGGGCACCCGTGTATAGGGGTTTCTTCCTTGGTGCGGCAGGCCTGTGTTCAACTCCAACCTGCAGACCTTTGCTACGTGTCGTTCCCACTCTGTCTCCCCTACTATTGCTTCAGCTGTCCTGTCAAAAATGGAGGCTGAAAATGCCCCAAAAAAATAATCGTTACAAAAAGTAATTAATACTGAATAGCCTATTTGCTTTGGCTTTATCTTTCACAATGTCATTTTCATTGTTTTTTTTAAAGTATTTATCTATTCATGTTGTCACTGTAAATGCCTGCATTATGCAAACTAATTTACTCTACTAGAACTCTGCAACAGGTTCTCACTCCCATCTCATAAAATACGGACGCTTGGTCAGGTGCCTTTGGTGTTGTTATTAACAATAAAAGTCTCCTTTAGCGTCATATCTAAACACGCTGGGTCTGGACTATTGACGTCACTTTTGGCGCAGGAAAAGGTCGTGGTTGGGCTTATAAAAGGTACGTTTCCATGACACACGGGAAAAGAAAAGGACAGTTGGGTTTAGGTAAAGAAGAACGGGACAGTTGGGTTTAGGTAAAGAAGAACGGGACAGTTGGGTTTAGGTAAAGAAGAACGGGACAGTTGGGTTTAGGTAAAGAAGATCGGGACAGTTGGGTTTAGGTAAAGAAGAACGGGACAGTTGGGTTTAGGTAAAGAAGAACGGGACAGTTGGGTTTAGGTAAAGAAGATCGGGACAGTTGGGTTTAGGTAAAGAAGAACGGGACGGT
>NC_050181.1:20385242-20392742 GCF_008315115.2 Sander lucioperca
GCCGCATAATCAAGGATTTTAGCCCAAAACAATCACAAAAAAACTCCACATTTTTCTGGAAGGACTGTCTATTAGCTCCTTACCCTACAGTCCCATTAGCTACAAAAGAGAGCGTCATGCACTCGCTTGATGGGCGCTCCTGGGCGTGCCTAGCCTACCCCTGGTTGCTTGGCAACAGTAAACAGAAATTCTCCGGCGCTACCTTCAACCACGTCTTAAAAGTCCCAAGAACGATGTTTTTGGATTTAAAAGTATTTATTTCTCGATAAAAGTAACAAAATAAATGAGATAAAATGCCAAACATATCAGATATATATATATTTATATATATATATATATATAGATATATATATATATCAGATATGTACAGAAATACGATGTCCTGAAGCGTTTTCGCCATCTTGAATGATTTTCTTTAACTCGAGCAACCAACGTACATACGTCACGCTGCCCTCACGCTGCCTTCCCTCTGATTGGCTGTCGCTTTGTCGCATCGCTCAGCTTGAGGAGCAAGTTGTTAATTCTGCATATCATCTTTGTGATGTTTTGAATCTACTGCCTACTTCTTTCCTCATATTTATGTCAATATATATATATATATATATATGTTAGGGCTGTCAAACGATTAATTTTTTTAATTGCGATTAATCGCTGAATTTCTATAGTTAATTGCGATTAATTGCATATTTTATCACATGATTAAAATTATATTATTTTGCATTTCAGAACAGTTTTTAAGTCCATATTAACAATGGAAAGCCATTCTTACCAGTGGATCTTGATTGGGAATCAAATGAATCAAAGAAATTGACTTTATGAACTTGATTTTAAGATTTGTAATTATTTATTTACTGTAAACAAAAGAAAAAAGTGTGAATCTGTCATTATTGCACAATTCCTCCAAGTACCTAACTAAAAAACTACAAATCCCTTTCCTTACCACAGTCCATCTAGTGTTTAGTAACTCCTAAATAATGTTGATTCCTCTCTGACGTCCAGTGATCACCGGTTAATGAGACAGAGTTTGCAGCACCTTGCAGCTGTTCAGTGTGGCTGCTTCCTCCGTGTCCTACAGGCTGTGTATCCGTGACAACTGCTGTCCCCCTCGACAGCAACGAGACAGGTCAGAACATGCCAACCGTAGTACGTCTTTAAGACCCGTGTCCTCTACGATGCTGACAGGTCTGCAGTTAGTTGCCACCCGTTTCGGAAGAGCTGTAGTAATTCTTTTGGATTTGGTTTCATCCACAGGTCGGCAAGTAGCACTCTCCAAAATACTGCTTTGGGTGGGTAGCATGCTAGCTGGTAGCATCACGTTAACTGTACTACTATGCTTAGCTCGTAGGTGTAGCTCCAGCTTGACGTGCTTCAGTAATATTTTAATTCGGCTTTACACAACGTGCATATGGCTTTACACAACGTGCATATGGCTTTACACAACGTGCATATGGCTTTGACTTGTCTACGAGCCTTCCGGGAGTTTCTGAAAATAAAAAGCTCCATTCAGAGTTATTGCTGCTGTGTTTCTCCATCATGCTGCAGCAGCAGCAGCAGGATGTGTTAGGAGGAAGTGGCAGCTTGATGAGAAGTAACGGTGCTGCAAAGGGTCAAAATAGTAGCTGTTAGGACCACGCCAAGCCCAGTGAGGTGGAACAGAAATTAATAAATGCCGGCATGCGATTAAAAAAAAATGTAGCGCATCGCGTTGGCCCTTAATCGCATCGCGATGAATGCTGACAGCCCTAATATATATATATATATATATATATATATTAGGGCCGGGACTTTAACGCGTTAATTAAGATTAATTAATTACGGGACTTTAACACGTTAATTAATTACGCAAAAAATAAATAACATAATTTTAACCACACTTATTTTTGCACCGCGGAACGTTTTTCAATGAATGAGTTTCGACGGACCGATTATACTGGAGCACCAACTAGCGTTCTTGACTTCCGACAACAACAAACCACAGTGAACATGAACGAAGAAGCTGACGAGACCGCTTTGCTCGGCCCCGTGGATGGGAAATTTTGTTTTAAAAAACGAAAGGATGGAAGCGTCGACAAGAGCATGGTTGTGTGCAAGCTATGCAACAAGGAATCACCGCAGCACATCGAGCCTCAAATATCACCTCAACGCTAAACACATAGGAGTTAGCGTGGACGTTAGCCCGACCGATTAAAATGCGATTAATTTCGATTAATTAATTACAAAGCCTCTAATTAATTAGATTAATTTTTTTAATCGAGTCCCGGCCCTAATATATATATATATATATATATATATATATATATATATATATATATATATATAGTATAACACACTCTATAGTTTCTTCTTGCTGTCATGCTTACCATTAAACAGTGTGCTGTTTAACCCAGTGTGTCCAAAATCTAAGTCTTGATATTAGTGCCTCTAATATCTCCTTCCTGCACATTTAATTTCTTCCACTTTCCTTTGGATTTTGTAAAACTATCGTCCTTTCCTCTCCTCCTCCCGTTGCTTTGGCCCTCTTTTCTTCAGTCTCTGTTTAATAATGCTCTGAACTTCTGATCGCTGAAACTAACAATGCCAATCAAATGTCACTATTTTTAGTAGCCTCCTTTGTAATCTTATCTCCACTTTCCTGAGTTGAAAAGAAAAAGTATGATTCTAGTTTAAAGGAACTCTTCAAGTCAAATGCCAACCTGGGGATGTTGCAGTGCATGATGGGAGGTTCCTGTGTTAGTGTACAGAGACAATGAAAAACTCATAATGTGAAAGTAAATATGCCAAGAATCTTAATTTAAAGATAAAATGTGCCTTTAATGATAGACAGAGACATCAGGAAGACAGAGCAGACAGTTAGTGTGATCTTTAAAACATAATGTGTCGGTCAGACGGACAGAGAAACAGAAAATACAAAGATTTATAAAAACGTGATTTCAGAAGCATGTTCAGTCCGCCTGCCCAGCGTTGCTACGGGATACAGGTCAGATATGCTAATGAAGGAGCTGGATGGACCAATCACACGGGCATCTGCAGCTGGGAGTACTCGTCCTGACCCTCCTTCTCCTCCAGCTGAGGCTCGACATCATCAGCGTCCAACTGCAGGACAGAGGACACAGGACACAGGACATGAGGACACAGGACATGAGGACACCAGGACACAGGACACAGGACATGAGGATACAGGACACAGGACATGAGGATACAGGACACAGGACATAGGACATGAGGACATAAGACACAGGACCCACAGGACAAAGGACATAAGTCAGGACACAGGACACACAGGACATAGGACAGAGGACATGAGGACATGAGGACACCAGGACACAGGACACCGGACAGAGGACATGAGGACACAGGACATGAGGACATGAGGACACCAGGACACAGGACACAGGACATGAGGACATGAGGACACAGGACACAGGACAGAGGACATGAGGACGTGAGGACACCAGGACACCAGGACAGAGGACACAGGACAGACGACACAGGACACAAGGACAGAGGACATGAGGACACAGGACACACAGGAGCGGTAGCAACAGAGAGCAGAAGCCATCAGGCAAGTGTTATTTAAATAAACTTCTGGTGTACTCACAAACTTCCCAATGCCTCGTTTTATGAGTACAGAACGTATTTGTACTACTGTAGAAGTTTGGTACCATTCTGGGCATTATTAGTGGGGTCATTTACGAGATACACCGTTGGCTCCATTAGCGCCTACACTAAGCATTCGGCTGATAGCGCTAACTCGCCCTATGTTAGACCAAGGGAAAAAAGCTTCTGGGGTGGGGGTGTTTGGCTCGAGGTCATAGTGCAGAGGACCCTAGGGTGAAATTACTCCGAACCATCCCTTTAACTGTTACCAGGTTAAAGTGTGTTTTGTTAGCCCTGTTAGCTGTGTTAGCATTGACCCGTGCGGCGCCCTGTGTGCTAATGATGATGTCTTGATTATTTACATGGACCCTGGTGGGTTTAGGGTGCTTAAAGTACTGATAATTTACATGGACCCTGGTGGGTTTAGGATGCTTAAAGTACTGATTATTTACAAGGACCCTGGTGGGTTTAGGATGCTTAAAGTACTGATAAGTTACATGGACCCTGGTGGGTTTAGGATGCTTAAAGTACTGATTATTTACATGGACCCTGTTGGGTTTAGGGTGCTTAAAGTACTGATAATTTACATGGACCCTGGTGGGTTTAGGATGCTTAAAGTACTGATTATTTACATGGACCCTGGTGGATTTAGGATGCTTAAAGTACTGATTATTTACAAGGACCCTGGTGGGTTTACGATGCTTAAAGTACTGATAAGTTACATGGACCCTAGTGGGTTTAGGATGCTTAAAGTACTGATTATTTACATGGACCCTGTTGGGTTTAGGATGCTTAAAGTACTGATTATTTACAAGGACCCTGGTGGGTTTAGGATGCTTAAAGTACTGATAAGTTACATGGACCCTGGTGGGTTTAGGATGCTTAAAGTACTGATTATTTACATGGACCCTGGTGGATTTAGGATGCTTAAAGTACTGATTATTTACATGGACCCTGGTGGATTTAGGATGTTTAAAGTATTGTTTATTTACATGGATCTGGTGGCATGGAATCATGATGCCTCCAGTGTGTAAAAGCCTTAACTGTTACCAGGTTAAAGTGTGTTTTGTTAGCCCTGTTAGCTGTGTTAGCATTGACCCGTGCGGCGCCCTGTGTGCTTATGATGATGTCATGATGACATCGGTGTGACTCACGCTCTGCAGCTCTCGGCGGTTGAAGAGGCGCGGCAGTAGTAGCATCCTCACCGGGATGGTCAGCAGCAGCATGAAGGGGAACGCCAGCGCCGCTGCCGTCGCCATGACGACCCACAGGAGAGACAGACAGGTCAGCTGGACGACGGTGAACAGGTGCATCCTCAATGTCCGCACCTGGAGAGAGAGAGAGACAGATATGTGATTATCTATATATATATATATCTATATATATATATATATATATATATATATATATATATATATATATATATATATATGCTTCTTGACTTGAACTTTATTTCCCTTTCAGTCAAGACCAACACAATCCAAATCAAGTCGATCTGAACAAGTTCCAGGTAAAGTTCAAGTCCCAAATGAAGTTTGAGTCAAAACAGGTAAGGCCTCCTGCACACTGCCTGCGTGGCGTGAGCGTGGCGTGAGCGTGGCGTGAGCGTGGCGTGACCGTGGCGTGAGCGTGGCGTGTCTGTTGCATGTCAGCTGCGTGGCGTTTTCTATGTCTTTGCACACCAGAAACGTGCCTGACGCGGCACTGCTGCTGCTGCTAGCCTTGTCTGTACACATGTATGTTTCCCATTGATAAAATGAAATAATAGCTTGTTCTTCAACTTTATTTTGTCAATATTTTTGTGTTGGTACATTTGTTTGCATTTAAATTCCTTTTCCTGAGATAATAAAGTCCATGTTATTGTTTTACCAGAATCCAAATTGAAATACAATTTAAAAAGGAGTTCAACTATCCTATAACTAAAATATCTGCATTTGTGTCAAAACCTCGAGACTTTCATACATCAAGATGTCATTTATTAAATGTATTTGTGTCTAAATGACATATAAACATCTTTTCATATTCTATGTCGTCTGGAAACGCTTCCAACACGCTGGCGTGTGCACGCTCTAACCTGTTAACATAGGAGCAGAAATAAAAACGCTCACGCCACGCAGCTGACACGCTCACGCCACGCAGCAGGTGTGCAGGAGGCCTTAGTCCCAGGGGTAATGGTGCATTCATTTCATTCAAATGTATTGAAAATATCTGGTACAGGATATAAAATCCTCTATTCCAGACGATGAATACAAAGAAAGAAATGATTGTAATAAACACCACCAAAAACGTCAGAAAAGTGGCCAAACCCTAAGCCTGATTTAAGTCTGCGTCTCCGGCCCCGTCTGTGTCTGATGTACCTGTCTGCGTCAGGGTGGGGGGGTGGGGGGGGCTAACCTTGCGGACGTAGTTGTGGTCGGGGTGGTACTTCGGAGGCATCAGCAGCAGGATGAGGCGCTCAGTGAGCTGGATCCCGTTCAGAGACATCACGCCCATGTAGAGGAAGATCCCAAACAGGACAGCCAGAGGAATCTGACGCAGAACCTCCCCGATCACGATGGACAGACCTGAGGGGAAGAAAAGGTACGTAAAGGTACGTAAAGGTGCAGCAGGTAAGACTTATAAAACTACCTTTCTGTCATATTAGCTGAAACTGACCCTATGTTCCTGTAGAACTACATGAAGCAGGTTATTTAAAAAATAAATCCAGCTCCTCTGGCTCCACCTACAGGCTGGTGAGACCGTCCTGATCTCACCAGCTCCAGTTTTCCACTCGCAGATCAGTCTGGCATCTTGAGACAGAGAAAATTTGGAGCCGTTCGCCAAACAACCGACCAATCAGCGTTGATTTTGAGGCGGGTTTAGGTGTGATGCAACGAGAAGCGACTGGCGGCTTCCACGGATGAGATGAGCGTAGCTATCACGCAAGTTTTATCTGAATTAGAAAGTATTCCTTCATTGAAAGAAGAGCAAAAAACGGGGGGAGGGACTGACAAGTTGTCGATGTTCAAATTCTTTGGCTAAGTCCTGGATCTTCACAATCCTACCTACAGCACCTTTAATACACACACATATTTTATACACAATCCTACCTACAGCACCTTTAATACACACACACATACTTTATACACAATCCTACCTACAGCACCTTTAATACACACACACACATACTTTATACACAAACCTACCTACAGCACCTTTAATACACACACACATACTTTATACACAATCCTACCTACAGCACCTTTAATACACACACACACATACTTTATACACAATCCTACCTACAGCACCTTTAATACACACACACATACTTTATACACAATCCTACCTACAGCACCTTTAAGGTATGTTAAGGTAAGTAAAGGTTTATTACAACTGAATGTCTTCAGAGTGTAGGCTACCAAATAAAGGTATTGTTGCCTGTTGTTATAAGTGAGCTGATTAAATGTTATTTTGTTCTTGCCCTTCTGACCTTAAATAAAAGTCAGATCAACCTTGAGTGATAAGTTTGAGAACAGCTGCTCTACAGTAGGGGTGGTGATGGTCCAGTGGATATGACCTATGCCTTTGGTTTGGGAGATCTGGGTTAGATTCCCACTGAGATACATCAACCAATGTGTCCCCGAGCAAGGCACTAACCCCTAGTTGCTCCAGACGCCTCTGACATTTATAGCAATTGTAAGTCTCTTTGGATAAAAGCGCTCCAGAGGGTCATCAACACCGCCCAAAGGCTGTGTGTGTATGGCTGTGTGTGTATGGCTGTGTGTGTATGACTGTGTGTGTATGACTGTGTGTGTATGGCTGTGTGTGTATGGCTGTGTGTATGGCTGTGTGTGTATGACTGTGTGTGTATGACTGTGTGTGTATGACTGTGTGTGTATGACTGTGTGTGTATGACTGTGT
>NC_050181.1:20400242-20407742 GCF_008315115.2 Sander lucioperca
ACATGGAGTCTGGTGGAGATATGCTGGCTCTATACACGCTAAAAGTCCTGATTATTTACATGGAGTCTGGTGGGTTTGGTGATGGTGATTTTGGGGCTGTTTCATGTTAAACTAAAAGGATCTTACTCTTGTCAAGTGACTAGTGTCCTGCAGAGTATGCAGTGTAACAGCACCAGACATGTTTGTCCCAGATAATATTTTGGTGATCTTACAGTGTAGAAGGCCTCTTCGAACACCAGCAGCGGTCCAGAGAAGCCAATCACCAGCAGAGGCTGAGCACCCAGCACGCTGAACACTATCCCCTGCATCGCCGTGGCAACTATCAGCTCCGAAACGCCAATCAGACCCTCTGTTTTCTCACCTGTGCCACAGGAGAAGACAACACCTTCACAGTTAGAGATCTTTGAAAATAAAAGGCTGTGGAAAGAGTTTAAGAAGTGAGTGAGTGAGTGTGTGTGTGTGTGTGTGTGTGTGTGTGTGTGTGTGTGTGTGTGTGTGTGTGTGTGTGTGTGTGTGTGTGTGTGTGTGTGTGTGTGTGAGTATGAGTATGTATGTTTGTTTGTGTGTGTGTGTGTGTGTGTGTGTGTGAGTGAGTGAGTGTGTGTCTGTCTGTGTGTGTGTGTGTGTGTGTGTGTGTGTGTGTGTGTGTGTGTGCATGTGTGTGTGTGTGTGTGTGTGTGTGTGTGTGTGTGTCTGTCTGTCTGTGTGTGTGTGTGTGTGTGTGTGTATGTGTGTTTGAGTGTGTGTGTGTGTGTGTGTGTGTGTGTGTGTGTGTGTGTGTGTGTGTGTGCATGTGTGTGTGTGTGTGTGTGTGTGTGTGTGTGTGTGTCTGTCTGTCTGTGTGTGTGTGTGTGTGTGTGTGTGTGTGTGTGTGTGTGTGTGTGTGTATGTGTGTGTGTGTGTGTGTGTGTGTGTGTGTGTGTGTATGTGTGTGTGTGTGTGTGTGTGTGTGTGTGTGTGTGTGTGTGTGTGTGTGTGTGTGTGTATGTGTGTGTGTGTGTGTGTGTGTGTGTGTGTGTGTGTGTGTGTGTGTGTGTGTGTCCAACTATTCTGAACGCTTCCAACGTTTTTTTCTACTCTCGGCTAGCGTAACTTGGAGCTTGTTGCTATGATTTGTCATCAGGCTACTGAAGCCTTTTTTAGGCTAATGTTACTGCTGCTGTAGCTTCGTGCTAATGTCAGGGGAGGCTGCAATCTTTGCTACCAACGTTGGTCATTTCTCCCCAGTTTCGGGTCACACGGCTGCTGAATCATGTCCGGTTGGGTAGTATTTGGTTTTGAAGCCTTTGTTGGCAACAACAAAAACGCTGATACGGAAGCTGACCAATCAGAGTAGACTGTGCTTCTTAAAGATACAGGCACAGAATCAGCATCAGAAAAGATTAATTGCCACATCAGTTACACTTATGTGGAATTTGCCTCAGTGATTGGTACATACATAAATAAACAAACATTATGAGAAATATGAAGAGTTTTTGAACATTAATTAAAGTATGTAAACATCTTTGAGCACAAACCCAAAAGTATGAGCCTGCAACAGTTTAAAATAGGTCTCCTTTAACTCACCCAGCAGTCCCCCGAAGGTGATGGCAGGCGACAGCGCGGCGAAGTAGATGAAGATGACGGCGGCCATGCACTGCGGGTTCAGGGCGTCCCGGATGTCGCTGAGGTACTGCGGGTAGCGCCGCGTCACGTCAGCGATCAGACCCCCGAACAGACGGCCGGAGCGTCTCAGAGGCTCCTCGCCAGGTTTGGAGAGAACGGGGGAGTCTGGGAGGAAGAACGGAGCACCGTTACAGGCTGATTAATGAGCCAACATGCAATGATTACATCTCAGGAAATACGGTTTTCAGAGTCCCTTTATTGGGTCATTTAAAGGAACACGCCGACTTATTGGGACTTTAGCTTATTCACCCTAACCCCCAGAGTAAGACAAGTCCATACATACCCTTCTCGTGTCCGTGCGTGTTGTAACGCTGTCTGACGGCTCCACCGGTAGCTTAGCTTAGCACAGAACCTGCAGGTAACTGGTTCCAACTAGCCTACTGCTCCCAATAAGTAACAAAATAATGCCAACATGTTCCTATTTACATGTTGTGATTTGTAGAGTCACAGCGTGTACAAAAAACAAGGTAACATGAGACACAGCCATCTTCTAACCGTAAACAAACTGGGAACTATATTCTCAGGCGGAAGAATATAGTACTTGAGCGGAATGATTTGCTTTGCAGCAAACCTGTCTGAGAATATAGTTCCCAGTATGTATACGGTTAGAAGATGGCTGTTTCATGTTATGTTGTTTTTTGTACACGCTGTGACTCTACAAATCACAACATGTAAATAGGAACATGTTGGCGTTATTTTGTCACTTTTGTCACAATTCGGAGCAGTAAGATTACTGGAACCATTCACCTGCAGGATCTGTGCTAGGCTAAGCTACCGGTGGAGCCGTCAGACAGTGTTACAACACACACGGAGATGAGAAGGGTATGTATGGACTTATCTCTGGGGTATACGGGGAATGAGCTAAAGTCCCAATAAGTCGGCGTGTTCCTTTAAAGCCCGAGACACAATCACAAAAATCAAAGCATACCAAGAAAAGAAAAACCTAAAAAGTGTAAAAAAAAAAAAAAGTGTTGTAAAAAGTGTTAAAAAGCTTCAATGAAAAGCGGCCAAAAAATGTAAAAAAAAAAAAAAAAAAGAATTTAAAAACCATAACAGAAGTCTCAGAAAATAAAAAGATGCATCAACTGTTACGCTGATGACATGCTAATTTACCTGCAGAGAAGTTGCTCATATTATGTTTCTGGCTTTTCCCTTTTCCTTTATTGTGTTATATATCTTTTTTGGGCACGTTATACGTTTACAAAGTTAAAAAGCCCAAAGTCCTGGTACTGTCAGGGCCCTCATACTCTGCTTCTGACTGGCTAGTAGTCCTTACCTAGGTACTGTCAGGGCCCTCATACTCTGCTTCTGACTGGCTAGTAGTCCTTACCTAGGTACTGTCAGGGCCCTCATACTCTGCTTCTGACTGGCTAGTAGTCCTTACCTAGGTACTGTCAGGGCCCTCATACTCTGCTTCTGACTGGCTAGTAGTCCTTACCTAGCTACTGAGCATGTGCGACTGCCAACAAAGATGGAACAGCAGTGAGAGGTCTCACTCTGTAGCTAAAACAGAGACCTGAACACAGGGTGAAAAGAGGAGCTGCAGCAATGAGCAGTACAACTAAAATATGGTGTTTTTTGAAAATGAAACCATGTAAGCTATTCTGATACAACCTCAAAATGCAACTAGAACTGCAAGCAGTTATGACGGGGTCCAAGCCTCCGATGCCAGTCGCCCCCAACGCCCCAGGAAGCTGCGCCATTCGCCCCCGATGACCCGGGGAGCTGCGCCAAAGCGGGACCTAAAGCATTACGTGGGGGGGGGGCAAACATCGGTGAATATCGAGAGGTTTGATCCACAAGGTCTGCGGTATGGTGTGAACCGCGACGTCCGCGGTACATTGTTGTTGCAAATGTAGTGGTTAACAGTTCATCTCGATGCATACACAGACTACCTTTAACAATTCTCTACAATGAACAAACTTCTTAACCCCCCTGACCACAGGGGACAGCAGAGAGAAATGAGAGAGTGACTGAGAGGGTGGAGGGGGGAGGCAGGTGTGGTGGTTGAAGGAGCAGGGGAGGTGGTCAGGTTGTTGTAAATGGCGTCATAGGCGCCGATGTATGTTTTCCTCCGTGGGTGCTCACAGGCGCACGCCCTTTAAAAAAAAGTAGTCAAAAATGGTTTGCATTTCAGAACCTTAGGAAATGGACAGCGGCCGACGCGAACACACAAGCCTATTAACTCAATAATTAAGCCGTAAAGTAGGTTTCATCTCAGGACAGCGCCACTTCTCACAGATACAGATAGCATTGGAGATGAAAAGTTTAACGGACACGTAACCGCGATCAGCTTCGTGGGAAATTAAGAATCAATGTCACCGACATAACCAATCACACTATGACAGACGCTCCACTTAGCACCAACTGCAATGTTTAATTGTAAATGAATGTAGCTTACTGGCAGTCTGGCACACGTGGCTGCTCAGTATTTTCCGTGGGTGCTCGAACTCCGGAGCACCCACAGTATCGGCGCCTATGAATGGTGTTGATTTTTGATTGAAAAAGTGAGAGAAAAGAGTTGCATTTGTCCACTGTGAAGGTTGTAGAAACTTTGTCAGGTGGGTTAAGAAGTTTGTTTATTGTAGAAAACTAGGGGAGCACGCGAAAGCAAAAACCAAAAAGTAACGGTAGGAGGTAAACATCAGTAAATATTGAGAAGTGTGAGCTGCAAGGTCTGTGGTACAATCCCATTGCAAATATGTCATTAACAGTGATTGAGTTAAGTGCCAAAACATGTCTACGGTGATTATAGCGCCCCCTAATAGCCGATCTTCCCCAAATTTGGTAAAGAGCCTCAGAGCCACATGCCGAACGAGCACCACATGTTTCGTGGTGATTGCTTTTACTGTGGCAGAGATATTGCATATGCAATTTTCCCATTTAAAAGCATTGAGTTATTGGCCAAAACAAATAAACGTTGCTTATAGCGCCCCCTAAAGGCCGATCTTCGCTAAATTTGGTACAGATCATCATAGTGTCATGTTGAACGACGAACCAAAGTTCCTTGCTGATAACATTTAATTTGGCTGAGATATGATTTGATACGTGTGTGGTAGCTAGCTATGAAAATTTGTTTGGTCGTCAAATGCGCAATAACTTTTGGTCAGGTCCATCTGGAGATGCTACCTACCAGGTTTCGAGCTGATCCGTCGCACGGCCTAGGACGAGTTTGAAAAAGTTGGTTTTGCGCATTGCGCGATATTGCGAAAAATATTTTAAGCAAAAATGGGCGTGGCCTATATCATGTGATTCAGCTTGATTCAAGGAACACGGGGATGTATGGTTTTCTAATGTGAGATGTGTAATGTGGGAGTTAAAGGCAAAAAACCATTATAGCGCCACCTAGTGGTCCACATGTGTAATTTTTGGTAGGTGTGGTCCATGACCCATTGTCTATCTACCCTGTAAATTTAAAGTTGTTCACATTAGTGTAAGTGGTGAATCTAGACTTGGGTCCCATAGGCCACGCCCACTTTGACCCCTCAGTGCCCCACTCTAGAGATGGCCTCATGAGTGTCCCTAGATGGTACCCATCAAATTTTGTAAAAATCGGATGAACCGTTCATGAGATATAAACTTTTTGTAATTGTAGCGCCCCCTAGTGACCAATTTTCGTAAAACGCGTGGGAGTCCTTCAGTGGGTCATGTCAAACAAGAACCTAAAGTTTGGCGTTGATAGCATTTATTTTGGCTGAGATATGGCAAAGTTGGTGTTTTAATAGTTAGCTAGACAAATTTGTTTGTGCATAATATACGCAATTTTTATCCTATAAACATTCTTTTTATTATGTTTTTATCAGGTCGGTCTGGAGATGCTATGGTCCAAGTTTCGTGTAGATCGGTCGCACGGTCTAGGAGGAGATCGAAAAAGTAGGTTTTTGATAAATCACGATTTTATACGCATAAAAGTTTAGGCAGAAATGGGCGTGGCCTATATCACGTGATTCAGTTGAACACGTGGATATACGGTTTTTAAATGTACGTTGTACGGTGTGGGAGTTATAAGGCCAAACGCGTTTTTTTTGCTATAGCGCCACCTAGTGGTGGAAGTGGGTCACCTTTTGCGCCTGAGGTCCTTGCGGAGTTTGGGACCAGTCCTGAAAATGCCAACCCCCCACCATGTACGGTTTAGGCTGTAGTCGGAGTTTTAGGCGGAGAAGAATAATAATGAAGAGGAATCAGTAGAAAAACAATAGGGTTCTACAGCCCTGCTGTACGAACGGCGTAGCTTTGCTATTGCCCGTTCTTACAGACTCTAAGAACTCGGGCTTGGACCCCTAATTATGAACCTGAAAATGAGCATAATAAGACCTCAGTACTTTGTTATTAAGTCGGTCACGTATTTTGAGTTGAAGGTATCAAGGAAAAGCTTCAACTTGCTTGTTGAGGATGCATGTAATCGTTGTTTGGGCTTTGTCTTGTGTCTCCCGCCGTCTCTCCTGTCATTTCCTCTCATCCTTTCACTGTCTCTTATTTAATGAATATAACTTATATAATAATACGAGTTGTTGTCTTGGTAACCGACCTTCATCGTCCTGAATGCTGGCCTGTTTCTCCAGCAGTTTGCCGCTCTGTTCTTCTCTTTTCCGGAGCATTTCTCTCTGGAAGCGAGCGACGGAGCGGAGCAGATCGTCGCCCCCGACGACGTCAGAGGGCGGCAAGACGACGCTGCAGTCCAAAAACCGGTTGATGGCCGACAGCAGATCCTGCCGCTCGTCCGCCTGGTACGCCGCCTCGTGGAAGTGCTGAGGGAGCGGACAAACACAGAATCAAAAACGCTTTTTCTCTCAAAATATTCAGACTTTTTTCTCATAATTTTTCTTGTCCTATAGTCATCCACTAGCCTGACCAGCCAGCTCCACATCCAGATGTTGGGTCTGGGAACTCCCCATTGGCTGGGCTCAATCTGAGGTTGTCTTTCAAATTCTCTCTGCATGCAATAGGATAGCGCTCCAACCAATCAGAGCAACGCTAGTTGATAGATTGAACTTTAAACTCTGAACACATCTTCCTTTTTTAAGAATGACTTCAGGGCCGTTCTTTGTTCTTTTCTCCAAGAAAAGCTGAACTCCAAGTCTTCCAGAGACCGCTGTTCCCCAGCAGCAGCAGCCATAAGCCCCGCCCACCCACTCTATACACGACGTGATTGGCTTGACTAGAATTTGGTTTTTCCAGCTCAGCAGAGAGTGCCTAGACCCCCTTGGCTGCAGATTAAATTTGCTGCCGCTAGGGTGCGTCTAGATTTCTAGGCTAGTCATCCACAACAGGTGGTGCCAAATATTAAAAAAAAAAAGTGTCAAAAACGTTGAAAAAAAAGGAAGAAAAATGTTGCAAAAAAGCCACAAATATATAATAAATAATAATAAAGATACTTTGACTTTTGACTTTGACAGAAACAGTGAAAAAGAGTCTAATTTCATTAATTTCAAATAGTATTTCAGAAGTATTAATCCTGCAGGGAATATACGCTTAACGACGGACTCTTTAAACACTTATTTTGCTTACTTGTACTAAAACAGTTTTGTGAATAAAGTAAACTGTAAACGGACTCACCTTGTCAGACATGAGCGTGGAGATGGAGCGTCCGACCTGGTGGTAGTCGATGTTGGCGGTGGGCGGGCCGAGCAGCAGGAAGAGGAACCTCACGGGGACTGGAACCTCCAGGACGGACTCCAGCAGGACCGCTTCCTGCAGACGCACGAACGCCATGGAGGGCTGCTGCAAGAAGCCCACGCTGCCTGCAGACACAGCACAGGGAAGCAGTAAACACACTGCCTGTAGACACAGCACAGGGAAGCAGTTATGATATTATTATTATGGTATTCCCATTTT
>NC_050181.1:20422321-20439821 GCF_008315115.2 Sander lucioperca
CAGCAGGAAGTGGTCAGTGACCATTAGCAGTGGGACTACAGCAGGAAGTGGTCAGAGACCATAGCAGTGGGAACTATAGCAGGAAGTGGTCAGTGACCATTAGCAGTGGGAACTATAGCAGGAAGTGGTCAGTGACCATTAGTAGTGGACTACAGCAGAAGTGGTCAGTGACATTAGCAGTGGGACTACAGCAGGAAGTGGGTCAGTGACCATTAGCAGTGGGACTACAGCAGGAAGTGTCAGTGACCATTAGCAGTGGACTACAGCAGGAGTGTCAGTGACATTAGCAGTGGGACTACAGCAGGAAGTGGTCAGTGACATTAGCAGTGGGACTACAGCAGGAAGTGGTCAGTGACATTAGCAGTGGACTACAGCAGGAAGAGGTCAGTGACATTAGCAGTGGACTACAGCAGGAAGTGGTCAGAGACCATTAGCAGTGGGACTACAGCAGGAAGTGGTCAGTGACCATTAGCAGTGGACTATGGCAGGAAGTGGTCAGTGACCATTACCAGTGGACTACAGCAGGAAGTGGTCAGTGACCATTAGCAGTGGACTACAGCAGGGAAGTGTTCAGTGACCATTAGCAGTGGACTACAGCAGGAAGTGGTTAGTGACCATTAGCAGTGGGACTACGGCAGGAAGTGGTCAGTGACCATTAGCAGTGGGATTACAGCAGGAAGTGGTCAGTGACATTAGCAGTGGGACTACAGCAGGAAGTGGTCAGTGACCATTAGCAGTGGACTACAGCAGGAAGTGGTCAGTGACCATTAGCAGTGGACTACAGCAGGAAGTGGTCAGTGACCATTAGCAGTGGGACTACAGCAGGAAGTGGTCAGAGACCATTAGCAGTGGGAACTATACAGCAGGAAGTGGTCAGTGACCATTAGCAGTGGGAACTATAGCAGGAAGTGGTCAGTGACCTTAGCAGTGGACTACAGCAGGAAGTGGTCAGTGACATTAGCAGTGGGGACTACAGCAGGAAGTGGTCAGTGACCATTAGCAGTGGGACTACAGCAGGAAGTGGTCAGTGACCATTAGCAGTGGACTACAGCGGGAAGTGGTCAGTGACCATTAGCAGTGGGACTACAGCAGGAAGTGGTCAGTGACATTAGCAGTGGGACTACAGCAGGAAGAGGTCAGTGACATTAGCAGTGGGACTACAGCAGGAAGTGGTCAGAGACCATTAGCAGTGGGACTACAGCAGGAAGTGGTCAGTGACCATTAGCAGTGGACTATGGCAGGAAGTGGTCAGTGACCATTACCAGTGGACTACAGCAGGAAGTGTTCAGTGACCATTAGCAGTGGACTACAGCAGGAAGTGTTCAGTGACCATTAGCAGTGGACTACAGCAGGAAGTGGTCAGTGACCATTAGCAGTGGGACTACAGCAGGAAGTGGTCAGTGACCATTAGCAGTGGGACTACAGCAGGAAGTGGTCAGTGACCATTAGCAGTGGACTACAGCAGGAAGTGGTCAGTGACATTAGCAGTGGGACTACAGCAGAAGTGGTCAGTGACATTAGCAGTGGACTACAGCAGGAAGAGGTCAGTGACATTAGCAGTGGGACTACAGCAGGAAGTGGTCAGAGACCATTAGCAGTGGGACTACAGCAGGAAGTGGTCAGTGACAATTAGCAGTGGACTATGGCAGGAAGTGGTCAGTGACCATTACCAGTGGGACTACAGCAGGAAGTGTCAGTGCCAGTGACAAGCAGATGGACTTTCAGATAGCAGGAAGTGGTCAGTGACCATTAGCAGTGGACTACAGCAAAGGGCAGGCCATACATGGACTACAGCAGAAGTGGTCAGTGACATTAGCAGTGGGACTACAGCGACTGACATGCATGGCTAACAGAAGTGTCGTGACATTAGCATGGGACTACAGCAGGAAGTGGTCAGTGACCATTAGCAGTGGGACTACAGCAGGAAGTGTCAGTGACATTAGCTGGGACTACAGCAGAAGTGGTCAGTGACCATTAGCAGTGGACTACAGCAGGAAGTGGTCAGTGACCATTAGCAGTGGACTAACGCAGGAAGTGGTCAGTGACCATTAGCAGTGGAGCTACAGCAGGAAGTGGTCAGTGACCATTAGCAGTGGGGACTACAGCAGGAAGTGGTCAGTGACCATTAGCAGTGGGACTACAGCAGGAAGTGGTCAGTGACTATTAGCAGTGGGACTACAGCAGGAAGTGTCAGTGACCATAGCAGTGGACTACAGCAGGAAGTGGTCAGTGACCATTAGCATGGACACAGCAGAAGTGGTCAGAGACCATTAGCAGTGGACTACAGCAGGAAGTGGTCAGTGACCATTAGCAGTGGACTACAGCAGGAAGTGGTCAGTGACCATTAGCAGTGGGGACTACAGCAGGAAGTGGTCAGTGACCATTAGCAGTGGACTACGGCAGGAAGTGGTCAGTGACCATTAGCAGTGGACTACAGCAGGAAGTGGTCAGTGACCATTAGCAGTGGGGACTACAGCAGGAAGTGGTCAGTGCCATTAGCAGTGGGACTACAGCAGGAAGTGGTCAGTGACCATTAGCAGTGGGACTACGCAGGAAGTGGTCAGTGACCATTAGCAGTGGGACTACAGCAGGAAGTGGTCAGTGACCATTAGCAGTGGACTACAGCAGGAAGTGGTCAGTGACCATTAGCAGTGGGACTACGCAGGAATGGTCGTGACCATAGCGTGGACACGCAGGAAGTGTCAGTGACCATTAGCAGTGGACTACAGCAGGAAGTGGTCAGTGACCATTAGCAGTGGACTACAGCAGGAAGTGGTCAGTGACCATAGCAGTGGGACTACAGCAGGAAGTGGTCAGTGACCATTAGCAGTGGACTACAGCAGGAAGTGGTCAGTGACATTAGCAGTGGGACTATCATGCAGGAAGTGGTCAGTGACCATTAGCAGTGGACTACGGCAGGAAGTGGTCAGTGACCATTAGCAGTGGACTACAGCAGGAAGTGGTCAGTGACATTAGCAGTGGGACTACAGCAGAAGTGGTCAGTGACCATTAGCAGTGGGACTACAGCAGGAAGTGGTCAGTGACCATTAGCAGTGGACTACGCAGGAAGTGGTCAGTGACATTAGCAGTGGACTACAGCAGGAAGTGGGTCAGTGACCATTAGCAGTGGACTACGCAGGAAGTGGTCAGTGACCATTAGCAGTGGACTACAGCAGGAAGTGGTCAGTGTACCCTTAGCAGTGGACTACAGGCAGGAAGTGGTCAGTGACCATAGCAGTGGACTACGGCAGGAAGTGGTCAGTGACCCATTAGCAGTGGGACTACAGCAGGAAGTGGTCAGTGACCATTAGCAGTGGACTACAGCAGGAATGGTCAGTGACCTTAGCAGTGGACTACAGCAGGAAGTGGTCATGACCATTAGCAGTGGGACTACAGCAGGAAGTGGTCAGTGACCATTAGCAGAGGACTATGGCAGGAAGTGGTCAGTGACCATTACAGTGGACCACAGCAGAAGTGGTCAGTGACCATTAGCAGTGGACTACAGCAGGAAGTGGTCATAGACCATTAGCAGTTGACTACAGCAGGAAGTGGTCAGAGACCATTAGCACCATTAGACTGCTGCAGGGCTAAACGTCTTGGTGAATGTCTGTTCAACTCATTGCCGTCATCGTGAAGCGCGTATCTCACGGTTACGGAGATACCACGGCATTATGCCATTTATATAGCTAGAATAATACATGTTTACAATTATATAATGTTCTATAGTACAAATGTTATTTCACTCTGTTCTTATGTGGGTAAGGCCACCGCACATCCAAATAAGTTCCCTTCATGACCCCCAGCCCGTCAGTCTCCATAGGATAACATGGGGAAACTCCACCCCCTACCTGATGGCCCCAATATATTTACATCTTTCTAAAACCACTTTTCCATGTCTGAACTGCATAAAATATAGTAAAACACTCCACACACGGTGATATAAATCACGTCTAACCAGTTTTGGTCGTACAGCGTGTGGTACAACACATCACACACGAACCGATCTGACTCCCGAGCATTCCCAGTCAGACGGGAAATCTCGCAAATCCTCGAGATCACACGTGACTTCAGAGTAAACAATCATGGCGGACGCAGAGGACGCAGTGGCGATAATTTGTAGTTTGTTTTTAACCGAAATAAAACGTTATCAAAAGAAAAGGCGATGGTCAAAGAAGTGGAGACAACGCCAGCATGGACTATACTTGCTCTACTTATCTCCGACGTCCACCGACTTTCTGGTGCGCCGTGCCGCCGCCTGTTTTGATGTTGTTTCCCGGTGCTTTCCTCGCCGCCTCGTCACCTCTCTTTCTGATTGGCTACACGCCACAGTCCACAGGCTGCGTGCTCGTTTGTCCCCGGGGGACCCACACACGAGGAGGATTGGGCCAAAACAATCCAACATTTTGGATATCCCCGCTTTGAGATGGAGCGGAGTCCCGACGTCCTTCAGAGCAGACGAGAGCAGTCTTAACACAACCACACACCGGCAGGAACATCTGATCAGATTATGTTTACCATATCGGAGCATCCTTAGATGGTCAGAAGGGGGGAATCGGGCTAAAATCGCCTCATTATCCTGCCGTGTGAACCAGGCTTACAAGTATTTTTTATACTGTGACCTTGTATGATTTACAGTTACTCTCCAACGTAGCATCTGGGTGCCGTGTTATGACTGAAGTGACGAGTAACCTAGACGGTGAAAGGTTATGACGCCACTGACGGGCGACTAAAGAAACGTGATGTGGTCTGAAAATAAATAATAGATTTCTCTGAGTGTGCCATTTGATGGAAACATTTGGGATCGTGTACTACACAACTCAAAAAAATATATAACATATGGTCGTTTTTAGACATGTTAATGCATAAATGTATATATTGTACCTTTAAAGACTCCCAAGTAGATTAGAGACTAAAAAAGTAGATTTAGAGACTACCAAAGTAGATTTAGAGACTACCAAGTAGATTGGAGACTAAAAAGTAATTTAGAGACTAAAAAAGTAGATTTAGAGACTACCAAAGTAGATTTAGAGACTACCAAAGTAGATTTAGACTACAAAAGTAGATTTAGAGACTAAAAACCCATAAAACAAGAAAAGACTACGAATAAATCTGTACAGAAAAACCAAACCCGTTACAAAAGTAAGTGTGAAAGTGACAAATCTTTCGGAAAAAGCGTCAAAACATCCGAAAAGTGACAACAAAGTAACAAAAATGAACCGCACAAACTCTAGAGACATTCAACCTGACTAAATGAGGCAGGGAAAGCAGTCTAGTCCGATATTAGTGTATAAAGACTAAAAAAGTAGATTTAAGACTAAAAAAGTGGATTTAAAGACTAAAAAGTGGATTTAGAGACTAAAACAGTGGATTTAAAGTTAAAAAAAGTGGATTAAAGTTAAAAAGTGGATTTAGAGAATAAAAAAGTGGATTTAGAGACTAAAAAAGTGGATTTAAAGTTAAAAAGGTGGATTTAGAGAATTAAAAAAGTAAGATTTAGAGAATAAAAAAGTAGATTTAGAGATGAAAAAGTAGATTTAGAGACTAAAAAAGTAGATTTAGAGACGAGTGATTAAAGACTAAAAAGTGGATTTAGAGATGAAAAAGTCAGATTTAGAGACTAAAAAGTAATTAGATGACTAAAAAGTGGATTTTAAAGACTAAAAAAGTAGAGTTAAAGACAAAAAAGTAGATTTAAAGACTACAAAGTGGATTTAGAGACTAAAAAGTGGATTTAAAGTCTAAAAAGCAATTTAGAGACTAAAAAAGTAGATTTAGAGACTAAAAAAGTGGATTTAGAGACTAAAAAAAAGTGGATTTAGAGACAAAAAACGTAGATTTAAAGACAAAAAAAGTAGATTTAAAGACTAACAAAGTGGATTTAGAGACTAAAAAAGTGGATTAGAGACTAAAAAAGTAGATTTAGAGACTAAAAAGTGGATTTAGAGACTAAAAAGTGGATTAAAGTCTAAAAAAGCAGATTTAGAGACTAAAAAAGTAGATTTAGAGACTAAAAAAGTGGATTCAAGTCTAAAAAAGCAGATTTAGAGACGAAAAAAGTAGATTTCGAGCGTAAAAAAGGGATTTAGAGACGAAAAAAGTGGATTAGAGACTAAAAAAGTGGATTCATAGTCTAAAACAGCGATTAGAGTCTAAAAACGCAGATAGAGCCTACAAAAAGTCGATGTATAAGACTAAACAAAGTGATTTAGAGACTTTATAGACTACAAAAGTGGATTTAGAGACTAAAAAAGCTGATTAGATACTCGAAAAAGCAGATTTAGAGACTAAAAAGTAGATTAGAGACTAAAAAGATGGATTATGAGACAAGAAGTGGATTTAGAGACTAAAAAGTGCTTTATAGTCTAAAAAAGTCGATTATAGACCTAAGACAGCAGATTTAGAGACTAAAAAGTAGATTTAGATACGAAAAAATGGTGATTTAGAGACTAACGAGTGATTCAGAGTCTACACAGCAGATTTAGAGACTAAAAGTGCAGATTTAGAGTCTAAAAAAGCAGATTACAGCACGTAACAAAAGTGGATTTAAGTCTAAACAAGCAGATCTTTAGAGACTACAACAGTATTTAGAGACTAAAAAGTGGATTCGAGTCGAAAATGCAGTTTACAGACTAACAAGTAGATTTAGTGCAAAAAAGTATATTAGAGACTCAAAAGTGGATTGAAAGTCTAAACAAGCGATTTTAGAGACTAAAACAAAGTAGATTTAAAGACTAAAAAGTGGATTTAGAGACTAAAAGTGGTTTTAAAGACTAAAAAAGTGGATTTAGCGACTAAAAAAGTGGATTTAAATCTAAAAAAGCAGATTTAGAGACTAAAAGTAGATTTTAAAGACAAAAATGTAGATTTAGAGACTAAAAAAGTGGCTTAGAGACTAAAAAGTAGATTAAAGACAAAAAAGTAGATTTAAAGACTAACAAAGTGGGATTTAGAGACTAAAAAGTGGATTTAAAGTCTACAAAGCAGATTTAGAGACTAAACAGTAGATTTAGAGACAAGTGGATTTAGAGACTAAAAAGTGGATTAGAGACTAAAAAAGTAGATTTAAAGACTAAAAAAGTTATTTAAAGACTAAAAAGTGGATTTAAAGTCTAAAAAGCAGATTTAGAGACTAAAAAAGTAGATTTAAAGACTAAAAAAGTGGATTTAGAGACTAAAAACGTGGTTTTAAAGTCTAAAAAAGCAGATTTAGAGACTAAAAAAGTGGATTTAAAGTCTAAAAAAGCAGATTTAGAGACTAAAAAGTAGATTTAAAGACTAAAAAAGTGGATTTAAAGTCTAAAAAAGCAGATTTAGAGACTAAAAAAGTAGATTTAAAGACTAAAAAAGTGGATTTAGAGACTAAAAAGTGGATTTAAGTCTAAAAAAGTAGATTTAAGACTAAAAAGTGGATTTAGAGACTAAAAAGTAATTTAAAGACTAAAAAGTGGATTTAAAGACTAAAAAAGTAGATTAAGAGACTAAAAATCCTAAAATGAGAAAGACTACAAATAATCTGTAAAGAAATACCAAACAGCTGTTACAAAATGATCCAAAACGAAGTGACGCAGCAGTCATTTCTCCTGCTCCTTACCTGTGAACTAACCTTCAGTTCACCTGGTCTCACTCACCTGGTCACAGAGATACAGAAACACAGCAGGAAGAACAGCTGATACTCACGGAGATCAGACGGAAAACTGTCCAAATTAATCACAACCAGAGCTGAGACCGACTTCCTGTTTATCTGAGAGACCGACAGACACACACACACACACATATACACAGACACACATATATACACACACACACACACAGACACACACACAGATGGACACACACACACACAGACACACAGACACACACACACACAGACACACACAGATGGACACCAGACACACACAGACACACCACACACCACACAGACACACACACACACACCACACCACAGACACACACAGATGACACACACACACACACACACACACAGACACACACAGATGGACACACACATACACACACAGACACACACACACCAGACACACACACACGCACACACACACAGACACCACACACACACACACACACAGATGACACACACACACACACACACACACACACAGACACACACACACACACACACACAGATGGACACACACAGACACACACACACACAACACACACACACACACACACACGACACACACACACAGACCCACACACAGACACCACACGACACACACAATTGACACACACAACCACACACACACACACACAGACACACACACACAGACACACACACACACACACACACAGACACACACAGATGACACACACAGACACACACACACACCAGACACACACCACACACACACACACACAGACACACACACAACACACACACACACAGATGGACACACACACACACACACACACACACACAGACACACACACACACACACACACAGATGTGCACACACACACACACACACACACACAGACACACACACACACACACAGACACACACACACAGACACACACACACACACACACACACAGACACACACAGATGGACACACACAGACACACACACACACACACAGACACACACACACAGACACACACACACACACACACACACACAGACACACACAGATGGACACACACAGACACACACACACACACACACACAGACACACAGACAGACACACACACACACACACACACACACACACGTGCAGTAACAATAGATAGAGGCTGTGGGTTGGTGTGTAGGTTGCGTTCAGGTCAGCTGCGTGATGAAGATTAAAAACTGACAGAAGCTCTTTTCATGTTGGAAACAGAATCCTTCAGATTGTCTTCCCAACATGACGCCGTCAACGTGACCGGTGGATTTCCTGCCTTTCACCCACTGTAGGAGACATACGTCAACAACAGCGACTCAAACATCACAAATGAGACTAAAACTATGATAAAACTTCACTAAACCAACAAAAACATCGTAAAGGTGACATATAATATAGGAAAAGCTACCAAATTTATAAAGAAACTATAAAAACATTGAAAAAAGGAGCGACAAAGAAGAGCCTCGAGATGTAGCAACTTGTATTTCGAGGGATCCTAAAAGTTAAAGCCACGGCAACTGCCGCACACTGGAGGGTGACCATTTTTCGGTACAGGAGTCAATCTCACTGTTGGTAACGTGTTCGGACGGATAGAGCAGAGAATCAACGGGAGCGGGACGGAGCCGGAGATTAAAATTAAGAAATGACGCTGCAATGTGGTGAGTGCGCCCAAGATTGCGAGGCATTTGTTTTAGAAAAGAGAACCACTTACAACTCACAATACGTTGTTGATTGGCTACTGCTAGCTGCAGACAGCGACTCTTCTAACCTACCCTAAATCAATAAATGTGTGTTTTGAGTGTGAGAAGATCTCTGTTAGGAATTACGTAATGAAATGTCCTAGGCCTGCAGGTAATGTATGTTACCTAGACCTGTAGGTAATGCATGTTACCTAGACCTGCAGGTAATGTATGTTACCTAGACCTGCAGGTAATGCATGTTACCTAGACCTGCAGGTAATGTATGTTACCTAGACCTGCAGGTAATGCATGTTACCTAGACCTGCAGGTAATGCATGTTACCTAGACCTGTAGGTAATGCATGTTACCTAGGCCTGCAGGTAATGCATGTTACCTAGACCTGCAGGTAATGCATGTTACCTAGACCTGTAGGTAATGCATGTTACCTAGACCTGCAGGTAATGCATGTTACCTAGACCTGCAGGTAATGCATGTTACCTAGGCCTGTAGGTAATGCATGTTACCTAGACCTCAGTAATGCATGTACCTAGGCCTGCAGGTAATGCATGTTACCTAGGCCTGCAGGTAATGCATGTTACCTAGGCCTGCAGGTAATGCATGTTACCTAGACCTGTAGGTAATGCATGTTACCTAGGCCTGCAGGTAATGCATGTTACCTAGACCTGCAGGTAATGCATGTTACCTAGACCTGCAGGTAATGCATGTTACCTAGGCCTGCAGGTAATGCATGTTACCTAGACCTGTAGGTAATGCATGTTACCTAGACCTGCAGGTAATGCATGTTACCTAGACCTGTAGGTAATGCATGTTACCTAGGCCTGCAGGTAATGCATGTTACCTATAGGCCTGCAGGTAATGCATGTTACCTAGGCCTGCAGGTAATGCATGTTACCTAGACCTGTAGGTAATGCATGTTACCTAGGCCTGTAGGTAATGCATGTTACCTAGGCCTGCAGGTAATGCATGTTACCTAGGCCTGTAGGTAATGCATGTTACCTAGACCTGTAGGTAATGCATGTTACCTAGACCTGCAGGTAATGCATGTTACCTAGACCTGCAGGTAATGCATGTTACCTAGGCCTGTAGGTAATGCATGTTACCTAGACCTGTAGGTAATGCATGTTACCTAGACCTGCAGGTAATGCATGTTACCTAGGCCTGCAGGTAATGCATGTTACCTAGACCTGTAGGTAATGCATGTTACCTAGACCTGTAGGTAATGCATGTTACCTAGGCCTGTAGGTAATGCATGTTACCTAGACCTGTAGGTAATGCATGTTACCTAGACCTGTAGGTAATGCATGTTACCTAGACCTGCAGGTAATGCATGTTACCTAGACCTGTAGGTAATGCATGTTACCTAGACCTGCAGGTAATGCATGTTACCTAGGCCTGTAGGTAATGCATGTTACCTAGACCTGCAGGTAATGCATGTTACCTAGGCCTGTAGGTAATGCATGTTACCTAGGCCTGCAGGTAATGCATGTTACCTAGACCTGCAGGTAATGCATGTTACCTAGACCTGTAGGTAATGCATGTTACCTAGGCCTGCAGGTAATGCATGTTACCTAGACCTGTAGGTAATGCATGTTACCTAGACCTGCAGGTAATGCATGTTACCTAGGCCTGCAGGTAATGCATGTTACCTAGACCTGCAGGTAATGCATGTTACCTAGGCCTGTAGGTAATGCATGTTACCTAGCCTGCAGGTAATGCATGTACCTAGGCCTGTAGTAATGCATGTTACCTAGGCCTGTAGGTAATGCATGTTACCTAGGCCTGTAGGTAATGTATGTTACCTAGGCCTGTAGGTAATGCATGTTACCTAGGCCTGCAGGTAATGCATGTTACCTAGACCTGTAGGTAATGCATGTTACCTAGACTGCAGGTAATGCATGTTACCTAGCCTGCAGGTAATGCATGTTACCTAGGCCTGAGGTATGCATGTTACTAGCCTGAGTAATGCATGTTACCTAGCCTGAGGTAATGCATGTTACCTAGGCCTGTAGGTAATGCATGTTACCTAGGCCGTAGGTAATGCATGTTACCTAGACCTGCAGGTAATGCATGTTACCTAGGCCTGCAGGTAATGCATGTTACCTAGACCTGTAGGTAATGCATGTTACCTAGGCCTGCAGGTAATGCATGTTACCTAGGCCTGCAGGTAATGCATGTTACCTAGGCCTGTAGGTAATGCATGTTACCTAGGCCTGCAGGTAATGCATGTTACCTAGGCCTGTAGGTAATGCATGTTACCTAGGCCTGCAGGTAATGCATGTTACCTAGGCCTGCAGGTAATGATGTTACCTAGACTGATATGCATGTACCTAGACCTGCAGGTAAGCATGTTACCTAGACCTGCAGGTATGATGTTACCAGCCTGTAGTATGCATGTATAGTGTAGCCTAAATTTCCGAGGCAACCTCAGTGATTGACCGCGATTAACCAAACATGCACCAAACACACACATACAGAGACACACAAAGGCAGAGCAGTATGTCCCTTACACACACACAGACACACACACACACACACACACACACTAAGGTGGAGCAGTGTGTCCTGTATGTCTCTTACCAGCTAACATATTTCTAGATGGATCATGAATATGGAACGTCTACTCCAGTTCATGCAAACGCTAATGTAAAATTTAAAGCCAATAGGAATACTTGGAATTGATGGTGGAGGTAAATATTCATGAAAAAGGACACGTTTGTGAACGGGCAACACAGATTTAGATGATGAACAACTAAACATGTTACACACTGGACCTTTAAACAAATTAAAAAGCAGAAAACAGTCGGTTAAATTCTTCAGATTTTCATTCTGGATTAAACTAAAAACTGTGAAGCAGGTCTACTGACTCTTGATGCCGTCCAGGTCGACAGACATCAGCGTCTCTGCCTCGTCGGGGTCATCAGCAGCAACGGTCGTCGCGACGCAGCCAGGTGAGAGAGCGCTGTGATTGGACGAGGCGATGGGCGGGTCACTGTGAAGGGGAGGAGTTACACGTTAAAATGTTTTTAAATGCAGAAAACTTGTATTTTTCCAGAGAAAGCAAATAACCTGGTGGGCGTTTGGTGCTGCTCCTCTGTTTCATTCAGACTGAAGACCTCTTCCTCGCCGTCCTCGTCCTCCTGGCCTTCTTCTATGGTGGCGGCAGCATTGGGGGCGGAGCCTCGCCTCCCCTCCTTCCTCCCCTCATTGGTCCTCTTCCTCCGGCTGTCAGCGGGGGGTTTGGACAGAGGGTGATGGACTTGGAGGGAAAAGTGACGGTGATCTGCAGCGGGGAAAATAGATATTTATCACAACTGTGTTTTGCAACATAAACGTGCAAAGCCCGTCCCCTAATCCTGTATCTGAAGTCTCTTTATATAGACCTTAGTGGTCCCCTAATACTGTATCTGAAGTCTCTTTATATAGACCTTAGTGGTCCCCTAATACTGTATCTGAAGTCTCTTTATATAGACCTTAGTGGTCCCCTAATACTGTATCTGAAGTCTCTTTATATAGACCTTAGTGGTCCCCTAATACTGTATCTGAAGTCTCTTTATATAGACCTTAGTGGTCCCCTAATACTGTATCTGAAGTCTCTTTATATAGACCTTAGTGGTCCCCTAATACTGTATCTGAAGTCTCTTTATATAGACCTTAGTGGTCCTCTAATACTGTATCTGAAGTCTCTTTATATAGACCTTAGTGGTCCTCTAATACTGTATCTGAAGTCTCTTTATATAGACCTTAGTGGTCCCCTAATACTGTATCTGAAGTCTCTTTATATAGACCTTAGTGGTCCTCTAATACTGTATCTGAAGTCTCTTTATATAGACCTTAGTGGTCCCAAATATATTAACCACCAACCCTCCATAAGACGAATAATTATATATTTTTACCATTGTACAAATCCCTGGTAAGATCCCATCTTGAATATGCATGCTCAGTCTGGTGTCCATATAAATTAAAATATGTAGAAAAGGGTCCAGAGAAGAGCTACTAAATTAATTCCAGGAATGAAAAATATGTCTTACGAAGATAGATTGAGGAAATTAAGTTTACCGACTCTCACATTTAGGAGATCCAGAGGAGATATGATTCAGGTGTATAAGCTTTTACAGGGAATATATGATGTAACAGTGGAGCCTATCTTATTGAAAAGATTTCTGGGACAGGATATAAAATCCTCTATTCCAGACTCAAAAACACAAAACAAATATATATATATATATATATTTGATATATATATTTGTTTATATATATATTTGTTTATGTATGTTTGTTTATATATTACCACAAACTTACTGCAGCCATAGCTCAATGGGGGGCTACTGCATGTAGACCTTCTCCATGTTGATAAGAGCATTAAAATGAGAAAAAATAATGGGACAAAAAGAAATCAAGGGACATTTAGAATAGATAAAAATGTGCGATTAATTGCGATTAATTGCGAGTTTACTATGACATTAATGCGAATCGCGATTAAATATTTGAATCGTTTAAATCTCAGATACAGTATTAGGGGACCACTAAGGTCTATATAAAGAGACTTCAGATACAGTATTAGAGGACCACTAAGGTCTATATAAAGAGACTTCAGATACAGTATTAGAGGACCACTAAGGTCTATATAAAGAGACTTCAGATACAGTATTAGAGGACCACTAAGGTCTATATAAAGAGACTTCAGATACAGTATTAGGGGACCACTAAGGTCTATATAAAGAGACTTCAGATACAGTATTAGGGGACCACTAAGGTCTATACGCCGGGAGACGGCCGAAAAGGACGCCTCATACACGCTGGGAGACGGCCGAAAAGGACGCCTCATACACGCCGGGAGATGGCCGAAAAGGACGCCTCATACACGCCGGGAGATGGCCGAAAAGGACGCCTCATACACGCCGGGAGATGGCCGAAAAGGACGCCTCATACACGCCGGGAGATGGCCGAAAAGGACGCCTCATACACGCCGGGAGACGGCCGAAAAGGACGCCTCATACACGCCGGGAGATGGCCGAAAAGGACGCCTCATACACGCCGGGAGACGGCCGAAAAGGACGCCTCATACACGCCGGGAGATGGCCGAAAAGGACGCCTCACACGCCGAGAGACGGCCGAAAAGGACGCCTCATACACGCCGGGAGATGGCCGAAAAAGGACTGATATATACCATATATATATTGGTTGGTGGTTAATATATTTGGTATATACCATATATTATATATGGTTGGTGGTTAATATATTTGGTTCCTCTAACATCTCATAGCCCAGCCTGGCGCCTCCATGAGAAAGGATCTAGGAGTTTGGGGGTCGCACCTTCAAAGTCCTGCTCGTCGTAGACTCGGAGTTTCTCAGGCGGGCTGCGAGCTGCAGGGCGAAGGATCTGCTGAAAACCCTGAACATCGAACGCTTTATTCAGATCCTCCTCCTCTTCTTCTTCACTGTGGCCACGGCGAGAAGACGGAGACTGCAGGAGACAAATAATCATTACTTACATTACAAAATGTTTACATCTCATGATATAACTCGCGCTCACGCCCCATGGTACGCTGCGTTCACGTGGTGTCAGATCGAGTGCGGATAGGGCCGGAGCCCGGCCCGCGTCCGACACAGTTCAAATCTCAGACTAATGACACGTACGTTTGTTTGTGTGGAAAGCTTTTATTAAGCAGCTGTAGGAAGCACAGGCGCCGATTTATGTTTTCCTCCGTGGGTGCTCACGGGCGTACGCCCTTTAAAAAAGAAAAGTAGTCAATAAATGTTTGCATTTCAGAACCTTAAGCCTGGTTCACACGGCAGGATAATGAGGCTGATTTTAGCCCCGATTCCCCCCTTCTGACAATCTTAAGGATGCTCCGATTATGGTAAAATAATCTGATCAGATGTTCCTGCCGTGTGTGGTGTGTTAAGACTGCTCTCGTCTGCTCTGAAGGACGTCGGGACCGCTCCCATCTCAAATCGGGGATATCCAACATGTTGGATTGTTTTGGCCCGATTCCTCCTCGTGTGTGGTGTCCCCCCGGGGACAAACGAGCACGCAGCCTGTGGACTGTGGCGTGTAGCCAATCAGAAAGAGAGGTGACGAGGCGGCGAGGAAAGCACCGGGAAACAACATCAAAACAGCCGGCGGCACGGCGCACCAGAAAGTCCGGTGGACGTCGGAGAGAAGTAGAGCAAGTATAGTCCATGCTCGCGTTGTCTCCACTTCTTTGACCATCGCCTTTTCTTTTGATAATGTTTTTTTGTTGGTTAAAAACAAACTACAAATTATCGCCACTGCGTCCTCTTCGTCCGCCATGATTGTTTACTCTGAAGTCACGTTTGATCTCGAGGGATTTTGCGAGATTTCCCGTCTGACCTGGGAATGCTGGGGAGTCAGATCGGTTCGTGTGTGATGTGTTGTACCACACGCTGTACGACCAAAACTGGTAGACCGTGATTTTTTATCACTGTGTGACGATTTTAAAATTGTTGGCTGATTTTCCAATCCTGAGAGACTCCTCTCAGGATTGGAAAATCAGCCAACAATTTTAAAATCGTCCCGTGTGAACCAGGCTTTAGGAAATGGACAGCGGCCGACATGAACACACACACGCCTATTAACTCGATAATAAAGCCGTAAAGCAGGCTATCTTTCATCTCAGGACAGCGCCACTTCTCACAAATACAGATAGGACTGGAGATGAGAAGTTGAACTGACACGTAACCGCGATCAGCTTCGTGGGAAATTAAGAATCACTTCCACCTGTCTAGTAGCCTAGGCACACGATGACAGACGCTCCACTTAGCACCAACTGCAATGTTTAATTTTAAATTAATGGAGCCGACTGGCAGTCTGGCACTGGGTGCTCAGTATTTTCGTGGGTGCTCGAGCTCCGGAGCACCCACGGTATCGGCGCCTATGGTAGGAAGGCATTCAGAAATGTCAACAGATGAGGTCATCAGTGCACATGGGGCAACAAGCTCACGTTAACCCAGGGACGCTCCTACATAATCAGCTGTTATAAATTTAAAATGTTCAATGCCTCATCACTAGGGTTGGGCATCGAAAACCGATTACTACTATGAATCGTTTCAAAAATTAAACGATTCCAGTGGAATCGTTTGAAATCGTTTGGAGCATTTGGTTTCAAATCTGATCATGGATACCAAATTTAACATGAGCAAGTTTGGGTTTCCGTAGCAACCAGGCGCTTTTTCAAACCTTTATTTAACCAGGATAAAAACTCCTTGAGATTACAAATCTCTTTTACAAGAGTGTCCCGGCAAGTGGCAGCAGCGTGGTTTCAAAATAAATACAAAGACAATAACAAATAAAAAACATAGACACACTTTCACTCATCATATTCAAACAACAATGTCATCATAAACAATCTGGGTCCTAAATCGATTTAAAAACAATGACAGACAGACCGCCTTTCTGCAAGATCCTTTAGAAAGCCTTTAAAAGAACTAAATGAGACCAACTCCTTCAACTGTAGTTCATTCTGAAGATGATGTGGGCTTTGGGGACTGATAATAAAAACAGATCCTGTTGTTGTGTTGCAGCCGTGGAGCTCAGTAGTTGTTTTTTTTGTTTTTTCTCTAGCAGCCTTTAGAAAATGGTAATTTGTAATTTGCACAGCTATTTGAGTAGCCTAGATGTTTCATGTCCTTTTGTTTTTCTAACTTTTTTAACCCTGTGTTTGATGTGTGTCTCTGTTGTAACTCTTGCAGCAATTTCTCTCTGTGTCCAAAACGAATTTCTCCTCAGGGAGACTAATAAAGAGACTTTGACTTTGAGTAAGCAGCGCTCTAGTCTGGCTTTATTTACGTTGAAAAAGCCGTAAAACTGCAACCCACCATTGAATCAAAATACAACTTTCCTCTTATTTGTGAAACCCTAACCCTCAAAGAATCGGAATCGAGATTCAGAATCGTTAAAACTGTTAATTGTTTTAATTTTGTATTAACTATTTTTAATTTTGTATTTTTAATTTTGTATTAACTATTTTTAAATTTTGTATTAACTATTTTAAATTTTTCGCCTTTTTTAGACATTTTTTTAGACCTTCTTAACCGTACGTCCACACCTCCGCCGCCTTGATCTTCTAAAGATACAGGAAGTCATTCATTTTCAATGGAAGCTGCTTCTCTCAGCTGCAAGGAGCGGAAAATCTGTCGGCGTCACGTTTTGGGCGTTT
>NC_050181.1:20447321-20449821 GCF_008315115.2 Sander lucioperca
CTGGCTCTATACACGCTAAAAGTCCAGATTATTTACATGGAAATTCTGGAACCTGTTGTTTCTTCAGGCTCTCATCATGTCAGTTACAGTATTTATTATTATTACTTTAATATTACGAAGTTAAACAGTCAGCCTGTCTGTGTGTGTGTGTGTGTGAGTGTGTGTGTGTGTGTGTGTGTGTGTGTGTGTGTGTGTGTGTGTGTGTGTGTGTGTGTGTGTGTGTGTGTGTGTGTGCATTCATACCTGGTCAGTTTGTTCTCTTGTTGTCCTTGTCCAGAAGAGAGACAGAAACACACAGCAGCTACTTTTATACCACATCCCTCTGACTGTGTGTGTGTGTGTGTGTGTGATTAATTAACCTGTTAGCATAACAACAATTATGTCTAGCTTTACCTGAATGTGTGTGTGTGTGTGTGTGTGTGTGTTTACATGTGATTATGTGTGTGATTATATGTGTGTGTGCGTATTTACCCAGCCTGTTCTCATGAAGATACGTATATCTGTTCATGTCCTGAAGAAGTTAAGGAGAAAAGACTTTGACCCAGGAAACGAGTGTTTCAATCCTAACTACCATCTGTTTTCTAATCTTAACTAGTTGTTTTGGTGTCGGCGCTGCACGGCGCTCAACTTAACCGTACCGGCACGTCACGGTGCTCTGTACCCAGCTCACAGCTCACAGCTCACAGGCACCTCTTCTCAGCTAAATGTACCAGCAAAGACCAATACACTTAACTGTCATGTAACAGGGCGACGCTCGCTGTAATTTCACACACACACACACACACACACACACGCACAGACATATACACACACGCACGCACAGACAGACACACACACATATACACACACAGACAGACGCACACATACAGACGCATAAACATCCACGCACACACACACATAGAAACGCACACACACACACACACAGACAGACGCACACACACACACACAGATACACACATGCACAAACACACACATATACACACATACATACACTCACACACACAGATACACACATACACACACACAGACAGACGAACACACAGACACACACACACAGACACACAGAAGATATCATATGAATTGTTGTGCATACTCTTATAATATCATATAAACCCGTTGATGATGAATGAATTAATGCAGTACATAGTTATAGAAGTAGTTCAACGCTGCAGACAGCTGTATGGGAACATATAGAGGTGTCTGTGTGTGTGTGTGTGTGTGTGTGTGTGTGTGTGTGTGTGTGTGTGTGTATGTGTGTGTGTGTTTCTGTGTGTGTGTGTGTGTGTTAATCCTCTGTTTGTTGTTTGTTTCTGCTGTTTGTTTACCGTTGACACTGTGCTTTTATTCTGACATGTTCAGTAAACACAACAGGAAGTTCACCTGCGTCACCTTCTGTGGGAACCTGCACACACACACACACACACACACACACACACACACACACACACACACACACACACACACACACACACACACACACACAGCCAGGCCACAATGTGTGAGTCAGCTGATCGGGGTCCATGCAACAACTTTCCTCTTATCTCTGTCTCGTAGAAGAGCATTACAGTGAACATGTGTTTTACAGAAATGTGAATAAATGGATCACTGAATCTAAAGTTATACAGCGCACTGGACACAGTGTTGCCAACTCTTTTCCAATGAAAGTTGCTAGCACCAGCTCCAAAAGTCACTAAAAGTCGCTAGATGACGTCATTTGCATATTTTTGACGTCATTACACAATCATTTGTATGAAGCTTAGTGGTTGTGTCAGCAAGGTAGATAGAAAGAAATAGAACTCTTTAGCCAAATAATCACAAATTCAATACAGGAATTTATTTTACCTTATAATTATTACTTAGGTAGCCGATCTTTGGAGGAAAAAAAAATGTTATTCTACAAAGGGAGGGAAAAAGATAAAGAATTCTCAAAGAAGGCTGGCTTGCCGAGGTCCAGGCCAGCTCAGCGGCGTCTTTCTCCCGTCGCGTCCTGCTGTCTCTCGTACCTACACCAGCCCCCGCACACCTGTCCCCCCCCCCTTCTAACTACCTGCACCCTGTGCACACAGGAGAGGCTGCTCCGCTGCTCCTCAGTCACAGAACAGAAGACTGTTTTGGCGGCTACAGGAGAGAAATACCTCGCAATTAATTGTAAGTCGCTTTGGATAAAAGCGTCAGCTAAATGACATGTAATGTAATGTAATAATGTAATGTAAAAAAATCCCACGGCACACCACCAACCAAAAATGTTACAAAATGCCACATTGTAGCCTAATAAGATCAGAATCTACATTTTTCCTTTTTAAAAATGTATCCATGGCTGTTGCAGGCTTACATCGATGACCTCGGCCCTACTGCTTACATCCTGTCACTGCCACCAGGGGGCAGTCATTCTACTGTTTACATCCTGTCACTGCCACCAGGGGGCAGTCATTCTACTGTTTACATCCTGTCACTGCCACCAGGGGGCAGTCATTCTACTGTTTACATCAACAAGGTCATT
>NC_050181.1:20454821-20457321 GCF_008315115.2 Sander lucioperca
ACTTATATTCCGGAAAATACAGTAATGTAATGTTTATTGACATGCTGTTATTTCATCTAAAAAGTCAAATATCTTTGACTCAATGACTGCATGTCTCATACAGTCTTCTCTCTTACAGTGAAGCCCTGAAAAAGTCAGCAAAAAAGTTCCGAAACCATCCTAGAATTTAGCAAATCATGCAAAAAAAAGATTATATTTTCTAGGTAGGCTAGCACACAGCAGGCTCCCAGCAAGCTCTTTCACAGCCTGAATATCCAAGATCTCTGCTTCTGGTTCTGGTTCTGGTTCTGGGGGGATTTCTGAGTCTCAAAGTCGTCAAATTTGCCAAATTCTGCTTTGAGTGTCTCGTAATTGCAAGTTGAAAACCAGTTTTCCATGTTTTTGGTTTGGGGCACGACTAGGTGGGCCAAAACTGATTGTGAACCTAAACTGATATGCGGGCCGGATCAGAATTTGCGAGGGGCCGGATTTGGCCCGCAGGCCTCGAGTTTGACACATGTGCTGTAGTGTGTGGAGAGCAACGATTGGCCAGAACAGTCCACACCTCCGCCGCCTTGATCTTCTAAAGATACAGGAAGTCATTCATTTTCAATGGAAGCTGCTTCTCTCAGCTGCAAGGAGCGGAAAATCTGTCGGCGTCACGTTTTGGGCGTTTTGAGCGACCAGAGCGTCAATCGGAAAGTTGAAAGTAGGTCAACTTTATGGTAATGAGCTATGACGCGGTTCAGCGGCAACCAATCAGAATATAGACGTCCTTCACGCTGGCTGATTCCAGAGAAACATACGATGTAAACTTTGGTTCCTACCAAAACATTAGTTCAGAGAAAAAGGAGCAGAAGCTCATCATGGCCGTTGCTGGGTTCCCTATCATTTATGATATTTGCGTATAGGGACCAGTTAACGTTACCTGCTGGTCACATGGTCTCTAAACAGTCCGCTCACGGTGAAGTCCTGCACGGATCAACAGCTGGCGGCTGCTCGCTCTGCCTGCACGCTGCTGCGGTTCAGCGGCTAACGAGCGAGCTAACTGCTAACAGACACCGCTGCGACCAACAACCAATCCACATTCTGTCATTATATATGTCATTTATAAAAGGTTTCTAGTGTCAGTGTATTGGCCGTGCAGCGGCTGCTTGATCTTTTTCCATGATGAACATAGAATGCTGCTACGTCAGAGCGGCCAAAGCCTCAAACAGCTTCCCCGGACTTTCTGACCAGCGTCCTCGACCGGGCGGCCAGAGCTTCTTTGCAGCTCAAGTCGGAGGTGTGTACGTACAGTTAACGGAGGTGTGTACGTACAGTTAACGGAGGTGTGTACGTACAGTTAACGGAGGTGTGTACGTACAGTTAACGGAGGTGTGTACGTACAGTTAACGGAGGTGTGTACGTACAGTAAGACTGCAAGACCTCGCCTCTGCAGGAGTGTGTCCAAAAAGTGTATGCTAGCCTATGGTCCTATTATCACCAACACATTGACCAACTTTAAACAGGTGGAGGAGCAACTACGCTACACCAATTTGGCATTTGAACATCCCAATTTGGCACAACATACACTTAATGTCTGGTAACAAACCTTTTGTTTATAACCAGTGGAGTGACAGAGGTATTTATACTCTAGACCAGTTATTCAATGATGAAGGTATGTTAAGTTTTGAAGACCTGAGAGCTAGCTTTCAGGTCCTTAGGACATCCTTCTTTCTTTATCTTTGCTTAAGATCAGCCCTAAAATGTTGTGGAGTACCATGAGGTACTTGAGACCCACCCAGTCATTAAATGGCTTGTTGATTTTCCTGTGAGAGGATTAGTGTCCAGGATTTCCGTAGGAGAACTCCCAATAGTAAAGAAATGTGAGCGAGAGCTGAGCCCGGAGGGGAAAGTAATTAATTGGGGACAGTTTGGGACATTTCCCATTGTTCCAAGATCCCAAATCACCAGCAGATCCACTTCAACATGTCATAGGACATACTGGACTCCTCAGAAGAGATACGTCTCTAAAGTCATTCCTACTCCCTACTGCACATTCTGTCAACCTGAACAAATGGGAACGTCCCTGCACATGGTCTGGGATAGAGGGTGACACGGGAATCAATTGTCGCTCCCATCCCGTCCCGAGCCCACGAAAATGCTCCCGTCACATCCCGATCACGGGACTGCCCCCCAAAAAAAATCCTGTCCTGCAAAATCTTGACAGAAAGACTCCCTAATCCCGTCCCGCTCCCGTTTGGTTCCCTATGTTGTCTAAAGTTATCAGACTCTGTGTGTGTGTGTGTGTGTGTGTCTCTGTGTGTGTGTGTGTGTGTGTGTGTGTCTCTCTGTGTGTGTGTGTGTGTGTGTGTGTGTGTGTGTGTGTGTGTGTGTGTGTCTGTGTGTGTGTGTGTGTGTGTGTGTGTGTGTGTGTGTCTCTGTGTGTGTGTGTGTATGTCTGAGTGTGTGTGTGTGTGTGTGTATGTGTGTGTGTGTGTGTGTGTGTGTGTGTGTGTGTGTGTCTCTCTCTCTGTGT
>NC_050181.1:20469821-20472321 GCF_008315115.2 Sander lucioperca
CCCCTATTTTCTCAAAATAATCAATCAACAGTTGCGTTCACTGTGGGGCCGGTGGTGCGTTCACTGTGTGGGACCGGTGGTGCGTTCACTGTGTGGGACCGGTGGTGCGTTCACTGTGTGGGACCGGTGGTGCGTTCACTGTGTGGGACCGGTGGTGCGTTCACTGTGTGGGACCGGTGGTGCGTTCACTGTGTGGGACCGGTGGTGCGTTCACTGTGCGGGCCGGTGGGTCAGGAACCTCTTGAGGTGCAGCCGCAGCACTCCGCGGGTTTTGAAGGTCTTTCCGCAGCCGCAGGCGTGCGGGCGCTCGCCGCTGTGGTCCAGCTGGTGCACGCGCAGCAGCGAGCTGGTGAAGAAGAACTGGCCGCAGGTGAAGCAGTAGTGAGGTTTCTCTCCCGTGTGTTTGGACCGCTGGTGACTCAGCAGGGAGCCGGACGTGGTGAAGCTCCGCCCACACTCCTGGGAACATATATATACACACACACACACACACACACACAGACACAGACACACACACACACACACACACACACACACACACACACACACACACACACACACACACACGTTAATACGGACAATATACACAATATACGCACATACAGCTGTGTGTTGAAAATGCTTCCTTCCTTCCTAACCTCCCTAACTTGAGGTCAGCAGCGTGCTGCGTCTGATGTCGTTGGTATTGGTCTGTTGATCATGAGGTCAGTTCCCACTGGAATCTGATACAGGCCACATTATAAAAGGTCATGGGAACAGCCAAATAACAAATCTGATCTCAGCAAAAAAATCTGAATTAAGCATCAAGACTTGAGGTGTGATAAGACTTTAGGAGCCTTAGTGTCTCTCTGCTGATTCCTCACGTCTGTTTCCACTTCTGTCTTCATTAAAACTCACTTTTTGGGGTCGGCAGCTTCTAAAAACTGAAGTTGTGGTTCTGGACCCTGTTGGTCGTAAATATCAGCACTCAGCGGCTTCTAGACATGTTCCTGTTGTTGCTAGCAGACGGAATAAAGAGGAGGAAACCTTCACACAGGACAAGTCAACGGAGAGAGGTGGGGGCGGGCCTTAAATGCCCTGTCTCTATATCCCCATGTAGTCTGGCTTGGTTTGAATTCCCAAAAGGAGGGTTGAACCCTGACAGATGGTGTGGAAGAGGTATCAGAGTAGACGGGCCCTATTTTAACCTTTAAGAGCCTGGTGCAGGTGTGTTTAGGGCGTGTCCTAATCCACTTCTGCTAGTTTGATGGTGGTAAAAAGTGTCCGTGTGCCGGGTGCATGGTTCTAAAGGGTTGTCCTTAGTGTCTTCATTAATCAGAGGGGTGTTTTGGGCGTAACATGCAATCAACCAATCAGAGATCATCTCCCATTCCCTTTAAAAGCCAGGCGCGTTTGGACCTTGGAGCATTGCTGTTATGATGGAGGATTTACACCGTAATATTTTTATTTGTAATCTTCTGCATGTGTGTGCTGCTGTGTGTCCCTGTGTGTGTGTGTGTGTGTGTGTGTGTGTGTGTGTGTGTGTGTGTGTGTGTGTGTGCTGCTGTGCGTCCCTGTGTGTGTAACAAGCATAGTGTGCACGTTCTGTGTACGAGCCTAGGAGCATTTTACTAATGCTCTGTTAAAATAACAATGAAATTTATTTATAATTAATTATTGACTTTAGACCAGGTTTTTGTTGGTCAATGGTGCCATCACTTCCTGCTGCCTCAAGATAGCAATACTCCCAGAATGCACCTGAACACACCTCCCTGTAAGACCAGCACACCCAGAATGCACCTGAACACACCTCCCTGTAAGACCAGCACGCCCATAGCCCACAGATGGGTGCAGGTGCATTTGCTAGTTAAACGACGCGGGCGCTGGAAGGTCTTACACTAGCAGACACTTGCGTTGGGCGTTACGCTGCGCTGTGCCGGGTGCAGGATAGGACCCAGTGTGTATTTGTTCCCACCTGGCAGGTGAAGGGGCGTTCCCCAGTGTGGATCCTCTCGTGGGCCCTCCAGGAGTTGTGGTAGGAGAAGGACTTGTCGCAGTACGAGCACTGGTACAGCTTCTCCTTGGTGTGGCTCAGCCGGTGCATCTTCAGGTAGTGAGCGATGGTGAAACTCTTCCCGCAGTCGCCACAGCTGAACGGCTTCTCGCCCACGTGGAACAGCGTGATGTGGGACCTGCAGGGGGGAAAGGCTCACAATCAGAGATGCACCGATTACAATTTTCTAGGCCGATTCCAATTTCCGATTTTCTTTGAGTTAGGCCAGCCAATACCAATTTTAGCCGATTCCGATTTCATGCTCTACCCGCTGAGCAACCCGGCCACAGCAACAGACACTTTAAATCAGAGCTGGTCCACCAAGATCTCGTCTGAAAATGAGCTCTGATCTGAGTTTTCCCTGTTTCTTTATTCTCTCCTCACAGAGGGCTGTCTCCTAGTTTCTAGACAGAAACTGTTATCTTCACACACACACACACACACACACACAAGCACACACACACACAC
>NC_050181.1:20477321-20502321 GCF_008315115.2 Sander lucioperca
TCTGGTAAGGATAGGGATTTGTAGTTTTTTAGTTAGGTACTTGGAGGAATTGTGCAATAATGACAGATTCACACATTTTTCTTTTGTTTACAGTAAATAAATAATTACAAATCTTAAAATCAAGTTCATAAAGTAACTTTCTTTGCATTCATTTGATTCCCAATCAAGATCCACTGGTAAGAATGGCTTTCCATTGTTAATATGGACTTAAAAACTGTTCTGAGATGCAAAATAATAGAATTTTAATCATGTGATAAAATATGCGATTAATCGCGATTAACTATAGAACTTCAGCGATTAATCACGATTAAAAAATGGAATCATTTGACAGCCCTAACATATATATACATATATATTTTTTTTTATACTCAACTGTCATGTCTGAGATGGTGTCTGTATGTTTATCTGTCTTGTATGTCTGGTGAGCCAAAGAATTTCCACCCTGGTGGACAATAAAGATTTATTCTATTGTATTCTAACGTGAGTTGTTAAAACCTTTTTTAGTAAACTCTGTGAACACTAACAATGTTGTCAAGTCTTTGGTTAAGGTGTAGAGCTCCTGGTTATAGTATATCTTGGTCACCGGTGGAGTTAAGGTGTAGAGCTCCTGGTTATAGTATATCTTGGTCACCGGTGGAGTTAAGGTGTAGAGCTCCTGGTTATAGTATATCTTGGTCACCGTGGAGTTAAGGTGTAGAGCTCCTGGTTATAGTATATCTTGGTCACCGGTGGAGTTAAGGTGTAGAGCTCCTGGTTATAGTATATCTTGGTCACCGGTGGAGTTAAGGTGTAGAGCTCCTGGTGATACTTGGAGCAAAGTCTCATGTTGTGTCGAGCCTTCTTAGTGGTTTAAAAATAGATATTTTGAGGCTAGCATCAAAGTGTCCCTAACACTCCCATTCAAAAGGTAATTTGACCCAAAAATGAGAATACGGTAAATCTTAAAAGTGACGTTTCCGTCCTAAATATGTTTTTAAATGAAAGTTTGACTCGGGTACATTCACAAAAAGACCCTAGGTTGCATTGTAGCGAGAGTTACACTTTAAATAGACCGCAACTTGCACTAACTCTATACTGTCTCTTCACTACAGCTCAGCATTAATCTAGACTTTCTATTCATATATACTAGAGATGCACCGATAGAGCGGCCGGTGACCAGAATTGGCCGGTTTTCACGTGCTCGGCCATGACCGGCGACCAGCAGGTCAGTCTGACATATGGTGATTTCATGCTGGTCAACGCTCCAATTAACTGACAACATAAGTTATACCAGTTACAGTACTCAAGGACGCACGCACACACGGACGCCACGGCACGGACGCCACAGCACGGACGCCACAGCACGCTCTCTTTCTCCTTTCTCTCAACTTCTCCTCCGTGTGTCGGCGCTATTCTCCACATGTAGGAACCTGGTGAATTAACCTGCAACATGTCAGCTGTTTGGGAATTCTTCAGCGTGTGTGCAGAAGATAACAAGTTTACAATATGCAACACCTGCAAGGAGAAAGTAGGGCGTGGAGGGACGACACCAAAAACCTAAATCACATTTCTTTAGTTGATATTGATGTGAAAAGAAGGAAATGGTTCTAACATTGCTCTTTAGATGTGTGTGAATGTCCCACACCAGGAGTAATTTATATAGTTCTATTTATAGTGATCCATTATCTGTTCAACACATGTTCTATTAAAGAAAAGATAGAAAATAAATGTGTGTGCTGTAAAGTGGTTAGAAAACATGAAATCAGAATCAGCTAAAATCGGTATCAGCTGGTCTAACTCAAAGAAAATCAGAAATCAGAATCAATCTAGAACGTTGGAATCAGTGCATCTCTAGTATATATTGCATTATAACTGATCTACCTCACTAACTAGACTGCTTACTGTCTCTTTACACCATCTCAGCAGTGATATAGACTCTCTGTTCATGTATAGTACACATCCATCTACGTACCTACACCTCACTACGTACCACCATTTGTAATGTCCACTTATTCTGCACTTTATGCAGCCTTTATGCAGCCTTTATGCAGCATCTTGTATTCTGTGCTCTTGTTCTGTATTGAATGTGTAACTGTATGTTTTCTTGTACGCCTACGCTTGTCTTGGCCAGGTCTCCGTTGTTAATGAGAACCTGTTCTCAACAGATTACCTGGTTAAATAAAGGCTACATAAATGAAAATACAATTGAGGAAGTGGTTTAAGGAAATGTCACTGACACATAGAAGGTTAAGCTTGAGCCTTTACGACATAACAGTGCATTGTGTACCAGACAGATAAGCAGGAACAGGAAAGACAGTTACAGAACAGACGAGGAGGTTGCACCACATGGTGTGTGTGTGTGTCTCTGTGTGTGTGTGTGTGTGTGTGTGTGTGTGTGTGCGTGTGTGTGTGTGTGTGTGTGTTAGAGGTGCAACGATGAATCAATTATTTGTCAACTATTAAATTAATCGCCAGCTATTTTGATAATCGATTAATCGTTTGAGTCATTTTTTTATTAAAATAAATCAGATTTCTCTGATTCCAGCTTATTAAATGTGAAGATCTTGTAGTATCTTCTCTCCTCTGGGACAGTTAACTGAACATCTTTTGAGTTTTGGACAGAACAAGACGTGAGGACGTCCTCTTAGACTTTGGGAAACTCTGATCCACATTTTCACCATGTTTAGACATTTTTATAGATCAAACAACTAATCAATTAATCGAGAAAATAATCGACACATTAATCGACTATGAAAATAATCGTTAGTTGCAGCCCTAGTGTGTGTGTGTGTGTGTGTGTGTGTGTGAAGATAACAGTTTCTGTCTAGAAACTAGGAGACAGCCCTCTGTGAGGAGAGAATAAAGAAACAGGGAAAACTCAGATCAGAGCTCATTTTCAGACGAGATCTTGGTGGACCAGCTCTGATTTAAAGTGTCTGTTGCTGTGGCCGGGTTGGCTCAGCGGGTAGAGCAGGCGCACATATACTGAGAGGCTTATGCCTCGACGCAGAGGTCCAGGGTTAGAATTCGACCTGTCACGATTTCCTGCATGTCTTCCCCCCCCCCTCTCTCTCTCCTTTCTCACCTAGCTAGTCCGATGTACACCGTGTTCCAAATTATTATGCAAATTATATTTACACAGATTCTCCTAAATAGTTGATGCAAGTGACAGTCAGTATAATTTTCAAGTCACCAACCGTTACAGTATCAGTTGAAGTTCATTGCACAAACCACCCAATGAAAACTCCAAATGCACCAGAGTTTCCAAACATTTTATACCGTAAGAAGGCGCGGAATTAATAAATTGGAGTCAGATTTGACAGGCCTTAGGGCCCGTTATTTTAGACATAATTCCCTACTTGCCCGAGTGCGTGCGGTGATGCGTCTTCCAGTCGCGCTTCAGGGCGAAGGTCTGCTCGCAGTGCGAGCACTTGTAGGGCCGTGCGCGGTCGTGGACCTGCTGGTGCAGCACCAGGCTCAGCAGCGTTGGGTACGTCTTCCCGCAGCGCCAGCACTCGTTGGCCTTCTGCCCGCCGTGCGTCCGCTGGTGGGCCTCCAGGTGCGACTGCTTGTAGAAACCTTTGTGGCAGTCGGGGCAGTACACCATCTTCCTGCCTGTGATGGTGGACGGGCGCCGTGGCCGACGCCGGAGCTGGGGGTGGGCGTCTGCAGGACGGAGACACAACACAGCTTAAAAAAAGCAACAAAAAATGGATAAAAATATCAATAAATGCAACAAATAATTTAACAAAAACCTAGAAAAAATAAGATATACATAAAAATAAATATATAAATATTAGAGATGCACCGATTGACCGGCCGATGACTGGAATTGGCCGATTTTCACGTCATCGGCCATGACCGGCTTGGAAACCTGGCCAATAGTAGTGATTGGAGGGCGAGTCTTGGACGCCTGGCCAATAGTATTGATTGGAGGGCGGGTCTTGGACGCTTGGCCAATAGTAGTGATTTGAGGGCGGGTCTTGGGCACCTGGCCAATAGTAGTGATTGGAGGGCGAGTCTTGGACAACTGGCCAATAGTAGTGATTGGAGGGCGGGTCTTGGCGTGGCCAATAGTAGTGATTGGAGGGCGGGTCTTGGCGTGGCCAATAGTAGTGATTGGAGGTTGGGTCATGGACGCCTGGCCAATAGTAGTGATTGGAGGGCGGGTCTTGGCGTGGCCAATAGTAGTGATTGGAGGGCGGGTCATGGACGCCTGGCCAATAGTAGTGATTGGAGGGCGGGTCTTGGCGTGGCCAATAGTAGTGATTGGAAGGCGGGTCTTGGACGTGGCCATAGTAGGATTCTTAAATTTGCGTCCAGGTTGAAGAAAAAGCTTTAAAATCTAAAGTTGAGTAGATGTTTCTCACCCAGAGACAGGAAGTCCCGCCCCTCCAGCAGCGGCCGGCAGTCGGTGAGTTTGACGGACAGCTTCTTGAGGACGGGATACCAGCGGATTTCCACGTCCTCGTCCGGCTCCGTTTTGACCTTTACGTCCGCAGTGGCGTCCTGAAATCACAAGATCAGACTTATATAATAAATCTGAGAAACTAACGTACACGCTAGACGACTTGTTGATGAACGGGCCGCTTAAGTTCTTCAGATTTTCATTCATTCAGTCAAATCTTTCTTTCCTTAATCCTCATTCTCAGCCTTTTAAGGCCCAGACCCACCAACCAGACCCACCAACCAACCAGACCCACCAACCAGACACACCAACCAGACACACCAACCAACCAGACACACCAACCAACCAGACACACCAACCAACCAGACACACCAACCAACCAGACACACCAACCAACCAGACACACCAACCAGACCCACCAACCAACCAGACACACCAACCAACCAGACACACCAACCAGACCTACCAACCAACCAGACCCACCAACCAGACCCACCAACCAACCAGACCCACCAACCAGACCCACCAACCAACCAGACCCACCAACCAACCAGACACACCAACCAGACCCACCAACCAACCAGACACACCAACCAGACACACCAACCAACCAGACACACCACCAACCAGACACACCAACCAACCAGACCCACCAACCAGACACACCAACCAGACCCACCAACCAACCAGACCCACCAATCAGACCCACCAATCAGACCCACCAACCAGACCTACCAACCAGACGGCCGACCGTCAGCAGTAAAGCCAGTGTGACTGATCAGTCTCCCCGAGGTCCAAAAAGTCCCTCAGAACACACCGAAGAGACGCCGACTTGAGCGGGTAACGGCGCTGACGCACCGAGCCGATAATCGTCCGTCTGACAGTCTGGCGAGGTGACTGCAGGTGTTGCATATTGCAAACTTGTTATCATCAGATATTGAGAGACTCTAGTCACACTCATCCCGCTCCCCGTTTCCTGGTTAGCTCTCCACCAATCAGATGGCTCATTGAGTCTGACTGCCCGCCCTACCAGCATGTCAGGTCAGCCAAAATGAAGGCTGACGGCTACCTCCTTCCCTACATCCTTCCTTCCTTATCTTCTTCCTTTCTTCCATCCTTCCATCCTTACCTTCTTCCTTTCTTCCATCCTTCCTTGCTTACCTTCTTCCTTTCTTCCATCCTTCCTTCCTTGCTTACCTTCTTCCTTTCTTCCATCTTTCTTTCATTCCCTACCTTCTTTCTTTCCTTCCCTCTTCCATCCTTCTTTCCTTCCCTACCTCCTTCCATCCATCCTTCCTTCCTTCCTTACCTTCCATCTTTCTTTCATTCCCTACCTTCTTTCTTTCCTTCCCTTTTCTTTCCATCCTTGCTCAACTTTGAGGAACTTGTAACGTTACTTCAGTAATTGTACTCAGTATTTCTCTGAGAGCTTAAGTTACTTTACAAACATCTGAAGCGTGTATTCCTTTAGAATGAATGTAACATTGTAATAATGTACTTGTACTGTAACAGAGTATATGTACTGTGTGGTAGTAGTACTTCACTGCAGTAAATTAAACAATGAAAAGGCCTCTACAGCAGCTAACATCCCAGACGCCAAAACAACAGCCAGCAGACGGACCCCCCAACCAAAGTCCATTCAGAATCCGGCTGTTTTAGTTTCTGTGTCCAGTGACAGAGACACACAGACTCGTACATTTTAATTAAATCAAACGAATGTTCCCGAGTCTGTAATTCGGCTAACACCACATGCATTCACCCTGAATCCTACAGCACTGCTTCACCTGTTTGTCCTCATTAAGGCTTGTTCACGAACGGAACATTTTATTGATTTTTAGCCTTTAAGTGGAGCAGAATTCTGTTTTGTTACGGCCGAATTAAACACAGCACATTAATAATATATTCTGTCTTTTTTGTGCCACGTAGCGAGCACGGTTAGAGAACTAGCCTAGCCGCCTGTCTTTAATTCTCTGTTTTTATGAATGGAGTCTGGCGGCGGAAGGTTTCCCCCCTTAGATCTAGAGGCTAGCTCGGTTAGCTTAGCTCCGCTAACATCTTCGGTGTGAAACTCTCCGGTTAAAGTAAGTGTGTTTACAGTGCTGTTTACCGGGGAAGCCGTGTCCGTGTCCATCCCGCCGGGTCCGTTAACCGGGTCCGTTTTTTAAAGTTGACTGTTGAGCGAACAGCAGCAACTTCTTCTTCTGCAGCGGCGGCAGCAGCAGCTGGCCACTTCCGGGACAAAGGCCAACGTCCAAAAAAAGGGAAAGTCCCAAAATCTATTATCTATTATCTATTATTATTATTATTATTATTATTATTATTATTATTATTATTATTATTATTATTATTATTATAAGAAGGGAGGAAGAATAACGTCTTTTAGACGCAAATTATTTTCTTACTTTTGATATTTTATGTCATAAAATATATTTTCTTTGTGTCGAATGTTTTATTCTGAAAGAAATGAGAATACATATAAAATATAAAATATGAAATATAAAATATGAAATATGAAATATAAAATATAAAATATAAAATATAAAATATGAAGGGTTATAAAGCTGGACTCTGTGTGTCTGAGAGACTTGTTTATATGTGTAGTTCAACCCTTCTGTTGTCTTTGGGTCAAATTTGAAAATTGAAAATTGATCAGAAATTTGGGTTTCTTTCAATCAAATAGTCAAAATAATTCAGTCCCCAGAGACGTCACGGAGCTGAGAGACGCCACGGAGCTGAGAGACGCCACGGAGCTGAGGGACGCCACGGAGCTGAGGGACGCCACGGAGCTCAGAGACGCCACGGAGCTGAGGGACGCCACGGAGCTCAGAGACGCCACGGAGCTGAGGGACGCCACGGAGCTGAGAGACGCCACGGAGCTCAGAGACGCCACGGAGCTCAGAGACGCCACGGAGCTGAGAGACGCCACGGAGCTGAGAGACGCCACGGAGCTGAGGGACGCCACGGAGCTGAGGGACGCCACGGAGCTGAGGGACGCCACGGAGCTGAGGGACGCCACGGAGCTGAGAGACGCCACGGAGCTGAGGGACGCCACGGAGCTGAGAGACGCCACGGAGCTGAGGGACGCCACGGAGCTGAGGGACGCCACGGAGCTGAGGGACGCCACGGAGCTGAGGGACGCCACGGAGCTGAGAGACGCCACGGAGCTCAGAGACGCCACGGAGCTCAGAGACGCCACGGAGCTCAGAGACGCCACGGAGCTCAGAGACGCCACGGAGGTGAGAGACGCCACGGAGCTGAGAGACGCCACGGAGCTCAGAGACGCCACGGAGCTGAGAGACGCCACGGAGCTGAGGGACGCCACGGAGCTGAGGGACGCCACGGAGCTCTGAGACGCCACGGAGCTGAGAGACGCCACGGAGCTGAGCGACGCCACGGAGCTGAGAGACGCCACGGAGCTCAGAGACGCCACGGAGCTGAGAGACGCCACGGAGCTGAGGGACGCCACGGAGCTGAGGGACGCCACGGAGCTCTGAGACGCCACGGAGCTGAGAGACGCCACGGAGCTGAGGGACGCCACGGAGCTGAGGGACGCCACGGAGCTGAGAGACGCCACGGAGGTGAGAGACGCCACGGAGCTGAGGGACGCCACGGAGCTGAGGGACGCCACGGAGCTGAGAGACGCCACGGAGCTGAGGGACGCCACGGAGCTGAGAGACGCCACGGAGCTGAGGGACGCCACGGAGCTGAGGGACGCCACGGAGGTGAGGGACGCCACGGAGGTGAGAGACGCCACGGAGCTGAGAGACGCCACGGAGCTGAGAGACGCCACGGAGCTGAGAGACGCCACGGAGCTGAGGGACGCCACGGAGCTGAGAGACGCCACGGAGCTGAGGGACGCCACGGAGCTGAGGGACGCCACGGAGGTGAGGGACGCCACGGAGGTGAGAGACGCCACGGAGCTGAGAGACGCCACGGAGCTCAGAGACGCCACGGAGCTGAGAGACGCCACGGAGCTGAGAGACGCCACGGAGCTGAGGGACGCCACGGAGCTGAGGGACGCCACGGAGCTGAGGGACGCCACGGAGCTGAGGGACGCCACGGAGCTGAGAGACGCCACGGAGCTGAGGGACGCCACGGAGCTGAGAGACGCCACGGAGCTGAGGGACGCCACGGAGCTGAGGGACGCCACGGAGCTGAGAGACGCCACGGAGCTCAGAGACGCCACGGAGCTCAGAGACGCCACGGAGCTCAGAGACGCCACGGAGGTGAGAGACGCCACGGAGCTGAGAGACGCCACGGAGCTCAGAGACGCCACGGAGCTGAGAGACGCCACGGAGCTGAGGGACGCCACGGAGCTGAGGGACGCCACGGAGCTCTGAGACGCCACGGAGCTGAGAGACGCCACGGAGCTGAGCGACGCCACGGAGCTGAGAGACGCCACGGAGCTGAGAGACGCCACGGAGCTGAGGGACGCCACGGAGCTGAGGGACGCCACGGAGCTCTGAGACGCAACGGAGCTGAGAGACGCCACGGAGCTGAGCGACGCCACGGAGCTGAGAGACGCCACGGAGCTCAGAGACGCCACGGAGCTGAGAGACGCCACGGAGCTGAGGGACGCCACGGAGCTGAGGGACGCCACGGAGCTCTGAGACGCCACGGAGCTGAGAGACGCCACGGAGCTGAGGGACGCCACGGAGCTGAGGGACGCCACGGAGCTGAGAGACGCCACGGAGGTGAGAGACGCCACGGAGCTGAGGGACGCCACGGAGCTGAGGGACGCCACGGAGCTGAGAGACGCCACGGAGCTGAGGGACGCCACGGAGCTGAGAGACGCCACGGAGCTGAGGGACGCCACGGAGCTGAGGGACGCCACGGAGGTGAGGGACGCCACGGAGGTGAGAGACGCCACGGAGCTGAGAGACGCCACGGAGCTGAGAGACGCCACGGAGCTGAGAGACGCCACGGAGCTGAGAGACGCCACGGAGCTGAGGGACGCCACGGAGCTGAGAGACGCCACGGAGCTGAGGGACGCCACGGAGCTGAGGGACGCCACGGAGGTGAGGGACGCCACGGAGGTGAGAGACGCCACGGAGCTGAGAGACGCCACGGAGCTCAGAGACGCCACGGAGCTGAGAGACGCCACGGAGCTGAGGGACGCCACGGAGCTGAGGGACGCCACGGAGCTCTGAGACGCCACGGAGCTGAGAGACGCCACGGAGCTGAGCGACGCCACGGAGCTGAGAGACGCCACGGAGCTCAGAGACGCCACGGAGCTGAGAGACGCCACGGAGCTGAGGGACGCCACGGAGCTGAGGGACGCCACGGAGCTCTGAGACGCCACGGAGCTGAGAGACGCCACGGAGCTGAGGGACGCCACGGAGCTGAGGGACGCCACGGAGCTGAGAGACGCCACGGAGGTGAGAGACGCCACGGAGCTGAGGGACGCCACGGAGCTGAGGGACGCCACGGAGCTGAGAGACGCCACGGAGCTGAGGGACGCCACGGAGCTGAGAGACGCCACGGAGCTGAGGGACGCCACGGAGCTGAGGGACGCCACGGAGGTGAGGGACGCCACGGAGGTGAGAGACGCCACGGAGCTGAGAGACGCCACGGAGCTGAGAGACGCCACGGAGCTGAGAGACGCCACGGAGCTGAGAGACGCCACGGAGCTGAGTGACGCCACGGAGCTGAGAGACGCCACGGAGCTGAGGGACGCCACGGAGCTGAGGGACGCCACGGAGGTGAGGGACGCCACGGAGGTGAGAGACGCCACGGAGCTGAGAGACGCCACGGAGCTGAGAGACGCCACGGAGCTGAGGGACGCCACGGAGCTGAGGGACGCCACGGAGCTGAGGGACGCCACGGAGCTGAGAGACGCCACGGAGCTGAGGGACGCCACGGAGCTGAGAGACGCCACGGAGCTGAGGGACGCCACGGAGCTGAGGGACGCCACGGAGCTCTGAGACGCCACGGAGCTGAGAGACGCCACGGAGCTGAGGGACGCCACGGAGCTGAGGGACGCCACGGAGCTGAGAGACGCCACGGAGTGAGAGACGCCACGGAGCAGAGGGACGCCACGGAGCTGAGGGCCGCCACGGAGCTGAGAGACGCCACGGAGCTGAGGGACGCCACGGAGCTGAGAGACGCCACGGAGCTGAGGGACGCCACGGAGCTGAGGGACGCCACGGAGGTGAGGGACGCCACGGAGGTGAGAGACGCCACGGAGCTGAGAGACGCCACGGAGCTGAGAGACGCCACGGAGCTGAGAGACGCCACGGAGCTGAGAGACGCCACGGAGCTGAGGGACGCCACGGAGCTGAGAGACGCCACGGAGCTGAGGGACGCCACGGAGCTGAGGGACGCCACGGAGGTGAGGGACGCCACGGAGGTGAGAGACGCCACGGAGCTGAGAGACGCCACGGAGCTCAGAGACGCCACGGAGCTGAGGGACGCCACGGAGCTGAGGGACGCCACGGAGCTGAGGGACGCCACGGAGCTGAGAGACGCCACGGAGCTGAGGGACGCCACGGAGCTGAGAGACGCCACGGAGCTGAGGGACGCCACGGAGCTGAGGGACGCCACGGAGCTCTGAGACGCCACGGAGCTGAGAGACGCCACGGAGCTGAGGGACGCCACGGAGCTGAGGGACGCCACGGAGCTGAGGGACGCCACGGAGGTGAGAGACGCCACGGAGGTGAGAGACGCCACGGAGCTGAGGGACGCCACGGAGCTGAGAGACGCCACGGAGCTGAGAGACGCCACGGAGCTCAGAGACGCCACGGAGCTGAGGGACGCCACGGAGCTGAGGGACGCCACGGAGCTCTGAGACGCCACGGAGCTGAGAGACGCCACGGAGCTGAGGGACGCCACGGAGCTGAGGGACGCCACGGAGCTGAGAGACGCCACGGAGGTGAGGGACGCCACGGAGCTGAGGGACGCCACGGAGCTCAGAGACGCCACGGAGCTGAGAGACGCCACGGAGCTGAGGGACGCCACGGAGCTGAGGGACGCCACGGAGCTCTGAGACGCCACGGAGCTGAGGGACGCCACGGAGCTGAGGGACGCCACGGAGCTGAGAGACGCCACGGAGGTGAGGGACGCCACGGAGCTGAGGGACGCCACGGAGCTGAGAGACGCCACGGAGCTGAGGGACGCCACGGAGCTGAGAGACGCCACGGAGCTGAGGGACGCCACGGAGCTGAGGGACGCCACGGAGGTGAGAGACGCCACGGAGCTCAGAGACGCAGGCCGTCGGCTTGAGGCTACATTTAGACGGAAACTATCTGAAGAGAAAACACAAAAGTGGCGTTGCGTTCTCACTTTTTATTCCGCGTTTAAACTAGCGTTTTGGGGGGGAAATCTGCGTGCATATGGTGATGTAAAAGTGTGTGAGATTCAATGTAGTATGCACGCCAGGCGGCTAGGTGGTGCTGCCACACAACACCGCCAAGGCCACGCGCCTACGTAGAACCTTCCTTCTCCTTCTGTCATTAGTAGCACCAAACCAAAACAACAGAGCTCGTCTGGACAGACGAGGAGGTGGAGCTGCATGTTTGTCTGATGAAGACCGGCACAGTCGACCGTGATGATCCCCAGCACAGCACCCACGGGAGCACTACCAATATCCTGAGCCTCGCAGCCTTCAGCCCTGCTGAGAGAGAGAGGCAGCGGGCAGAGGAGGCTGAAGAAGACCCTCCGCTGCCCTCTGGCTACTGCCCTCTGCCCGCCTCTGGCCTCTGGCCCTCGCTGGCCTCTGCCCGCCTCTGGCCTTTGGCCCTCGCTGGCCTCTGCTCGCTGCTGCCCTCTGCCCCTCGCTGGCCTCTGCCCTCTGGCTACTGCCCTATGCCTACTGCCCTGTGGCTACTGGCCTCTGCCTCTGGCCCTCGCTCTCTCCATCCGTAACGTTGTAGCCTACTCTGGCTCAAATGAACAGCCTACATATGGTCATTGAACTATAACAACCTTATCCACATTGTGGAAATCATTTAAATATTGAGCCATTACATTGAAAATCTTTTAGATAACAGAAGCCTATAATTTCTGTAGCCTACTCCGTTAACAGACTACCTGAAGGCCTTTTCCTCGTCTCTCTCCACACCGCGGTCTTCACACTTGTGTTTTTAGACGGGAACGTGATGGAGAGTTTAAGATTTCCACTGGAGGGTGGTTTCACTTGAGTTTTTAAACCCCAAAAACGCTGTCGCTGTATAAACGAAAGACAAATATTTTTTCCATTTTCACCCACGAGTGTCATCGTGTAAACAGGGCTGTAATTTGGCAGTCAGACTCAAGGAGCCATCTGATTGGTGGAGAGCTAACCCAAACTGACCTTTGTTGATCTGAAGTGAAGACAGATTCAGCAACTGCACGGCCTATTTCTCTTAAAATGTTTTCAGAAACACGTTTCAGTGAACTATTTTAGTACAATATGAGCTCGTATTCTGAACGAGACGCCATTATGGTCTATAATTATTCAGTCCTTTATAGTTTACTGTCAACACACATTATGCTAAGAACAAATACACACATGGAGAACAACCACTAGATCAATTATATCCTTTATTGTTCAATACAAAAATCAAATAATTTAAGGTGCATTGGTGCACTACAGAAACACATGTACAGCATTGTATGTATTGCCCTTAACAGACTATTTTAAAAAAAACATTTGGCAACTTTATCAGCCATCTCTAACAGTAACAATGACACATGAATCATAACAAGTAATGGTCACAACTTCAAATAACTGAGTAGCAAAGTTGTATTTGAATGCAGGCTGATAAGTAAAAGCACTGAGTGAACAGAAAAGGGGCAGGCTGGTCGGGGGGGCAGGCTGGTTGGGGGGGCAGGCTGGTCGTTAGCCTGGTTGGGGCAGAATAAATCTCCATGGTAATTTAGGTCCCTCTGCTTTTGTGAAACCGAGTCCAGGCTAAACCGAGTCCAGGCTAAACCGAGTCCAGGCTAAACAGAGTCCAGGCTAAACCGAGTCCAGGCTAAACAGAGTCCAGGCTAAACAGAGTCCAGGCTAAACAGAGTCCAGGCTAAACAGAGTCCAGGCTAAACAGAGTCCAGGCTAAACAGAGTCCAGGCTAAACAGAGTCCAGGCTAAACAGAGTCCAGGCTAAACAGAGTCCAGGCTAAACAGAGTCCAGGCTAAACAGAGTCCAGGCTAAACAGAGTCCAGGCTAACTGGGATATCCTGGTTTAGTGAGACAGCCCTCAGGGTTAGCTGAACATCTGCAGCCTCCAGCTACTCCAACTCCAGACTTCCTAAAAAAACAAAAAAAAACAAATAAAGAAGTTGGTGATGCAGCACGTAGACGATAAACCAACCAATCAGCAGTCAGCGTCACCAACAGGAAGTAAAACATTTAAAGTAGGCTGTGGTGGATCAGAAGAACGCTTCGGTCCGTCTTTGTCATGGCGTCCCCCCTCTGAGAACACTCTGCCTGGGGGGGGCGCTACAATTCGGCCTTTTGTTCACATCATCTCCCAGCTGGTGTTACATCATCTCCCAGCTGGTGTTACATCATCTCCCAGCTGGTGTTACATCATCTCCCAGCTGGTGTTACATCATCTCCCAGCTGGTGTTACATCATCTCCCAGCTGGTGTTACATCATCTCCCAGGTGTGATGTCACTCACCGCTGTGCTGCAAGGTCTGACATCAGCTTCACTGGGTGGGAGGTGGCGTCCGTTCTGTCAGAGCCAATCAGAGAGAAGAGGACATTAGCGGGAGCCAATCGGAGAGAATCAGCTGAACACCAGTCTCAGGTCAAAGTTAAGACATCTAACACCACTTAGGATGAAATGCAGCGTCTCCAAGCTCTGTAGAAGACGGAAACGTGCGCTATACTCGCCACAGCCGACCTGTTGAGCGCCAGTGTGACATCATGGGAGCACCGTAACCGTTTCTACCCGCGCTGGTGGTCGTGGGTCAGGGTAACGCTTATCACTTCAATTTTCTAAGCACCGACAGACATTTGGAACAGAAAAATGGGATAAAATATAATTTTTCTCCACCTTGACAAATTAAAAAATTGGATCTTTAAACTGTTTTCATATTTTCTGTTTTTATTCAGAGGATCAGAAATTGAGAAAATTACAAAATTGCATCTGAGCTCCAATTATTCATAATACTGTAATGGTATTCTCTCTCCAATTATTCATAATACTGTAATGGTATTCTCTCTCTCCAAGTATTAATAATACTGTAATGGTATTCTCTTCCTCTAATTATTAATAATACTGTAATGGTATTCTCTCCCTACTTTGTGGAATATGAAGGTCATTAACTGCATATGGCCCAAAAAAACAAAAAACTGACAGACTGTCGGGGTCAGAGGTGAAACTGATGGTTTAGAGTGTGTGTGTGTGTGTGTGTGTGTGTGTGTATCTAGGAGGAACGAGGGAGAGAATACCATGGCAGTATTTAATTGGAGCTCAGATGCAATTTTGTAATTTTCTAAATTTCTGATCCTCTGAATAAAAACAGAAAATTAAAAAGATCCAATTTTTTAATTTGTCAAGGTGGAAAAAAATGAAAAATTAGATATTTTAACCATTTCTCTGTTGTTCCAAATGTCTGTTTGTTATGTAATGATCAGTCTGGATTTGAATATTTAATTATATATTTAAACAAGGACCAGGACCCTGTTAGCTGCTGGATCAGAATACGCTTCAGGACGGTTTTGTCACAGCCCCCCCCCCTCTGTGAACAGACTGCTGGGGGAGGGCTTCAATCGGCCTTTCATTTCATCACTTCCAGACAGAAACAGGACTGAGACCAGAACCACTTGCCCTCTAGACCACTTACCCTCTAGACTGGATCATGTTGTTTCCAGTCACAGATCCTCTGAAGCTGGACCCAGAGGCAGAGTTCCCGTTCAGGTGGCGTGGGGGAGCGTAGCTGCTGGAGCCATGGCCATCTTCAGCTCTCTGGTCCTGTACAACACACAACCAGGTTGTTCATTCATAGACCTAGTGATGCTTCACCACCACCACCACCGTGGGATGACAAAGTCTTAAAACTACGGCCGGGTACACTAGTCAATACTTTATGCAGCGACCTAATTACCTCTGAAGTGCCTCGTCACTCAATCCTTAATTACAATCCCACAGCCAGCCATTCAGCCAATCAGCATGCTTCTACCAAGCTCTAATGTCTGTGATTGGCTGTCTAACATCAGGAAACTGTTAGAGAAACAGGGCTTGGTGTGTGGGGGGGTTTTAAGAGTCTTGGCTGCAGCGTGCGTCACATCAGGGACAAAGGACGCTGAAATATAAAGATTTGTAGCGTAATGTTGCATTTTCTCTTGTTAAAATAGATTATTGGTTTTTATTTAACTGGAACTTGTATTGTTGAGGAACGGTTATACCGGCCCTACTCCAGATCTCCCATGATGCACCACTTCCATTAACGCAAAGATGTTATACTCTAAAGAATTCCGGTCTATTTCAACCCATAGCTCTGTTGTGTGTAAATGTGGAGTTCTGTCAGAGAAAAACTAAACCAATGGGTGCTGCCTACAGCGTGTTATCCTCCTGCTAGCGTTAGCACCAACAGGCTGAAACAGGGCAAGTTATAAACATGTTTTAAGCCTCTAAACATGCTCGAAATGTCATTACAAGAGCCTACCCATGTGCAGTGATTCCTTCCAAGGGAACACTGCAAATCTGACTGGAATATTGGATTGTATGAGTTCGACAATCGGCTAGTGTGGCCTTTGCCAGAAAGCAGGAAACAAACAGAGGTGTGTGCACTGGCTGGATTAACAACTTTTATGTCTCGGTCACATCTACTGCAGTCAGATTAACTGAGTTCACTCAGAAGGAATCACTGCACATGGGGAGGCACTTGGAATGACATTTCGAGCATGTTTAGAGGCTAAAAACAGGTTTAAAACGTGCCCTGTTTAAGCCTGTTGGTGCTAACTCTAGCAGGAGGATAACACGGTGTAGGCAGCACAGATTGGTTTTTGCTACTGACAGCACTCCACATTTACACAGAGCTACGGGTTGAAATTGACCGTAATTCTCCTTTAAGACTCAGGAGCCCTGTTAGCTGCTGGATCAGAATACGCTTCAGGACGGTTTTGTCATGACCCCCCACTCCCCCAAATCTGTGAACAGACTGCTGGGGGGAGGGGCTTCAATCGGCCTTTTGTTTCATCACTTCCAGACAGAAACTACAGGACACCATTAGCTTTGTACCCTTTGGACTTTGTGAGCAACATCAGATGATAGCTAAGGCAGTTATTGAACTCCTGCAGGATACACGGCTGCATGTAGGAATCTAGTTTTAAAAACCCCAGGGAACCCCCTGCTGTTAGCTTACATGTCTCTTCTGCTGATTGGCTATCACCTGGGACACTGGCTAACACCTGGGACACCAGCTATCACCTGGGACACCGGCTAACACCTGGGACACTGGCAAAAAAAAAAAAAAAAAAAAAAAACTACAGAACTCAGAGCCCCTTCACTGTTCAGAAGAAACATGTCCTTCAACATGGAAACTGTAAAATCACCGAAACAGCTCTGAGCTGTAAACCCACCAGACTCCATTTAAAAAAAACAATTTAGCGTGTATAGCCCAACATATTTTCACATGTAAATCGGTAAACTATGTTTATTTCAACCAAAACTAAAGTTGTGATGGTTGGAAAAGTGGAAAGACGACCCAAAACGGGGTTTCATAGTTTTATTTTGTTTCTGTCCACTTTGAATGAAGTGTATTTCACGATGCTAAAAGTACTGATTATTTACATGGAGTCTGGTGGGTTCAGCGAACCATCACTTAGACACTAAAACACAGTTTAACATTTGATATTTTAACTTTTCACGACAATAATTAGGCACTTTGAGAATTTAACTTGTAGCACAGTATTTCTACACTTCGGTAACATTAGTATTATCTGTATTCATGTCTAAAAGAGGAACACAAAGTAAAATGTTTGACTATAACAACGTTACACGCATATTCAGGCCGCGTGGTGACGTAAGCGACATCTTTACGAAGTTTTCCCGCCACACAGACGCTGTTCTGGCCCGTCTTTGTAACAATGGACGTCTAAAAGAAACACAGTTCGGACACAGTTCGGACAACATCTTACCTCAGTCCACAGTAGAGGCTGGAGCTAACGTTAGCGTCATTTTCTCAGTGATTACACCGCCCAAAGTTCACCGAACAACGAGCTGTTTCTTCGGCTGTGGAGCCGTTAGCTCCCCCGGACTGCTTCTGTCGCTCAGTAACTGACTACAGAGGCGGTTTAGCACCTTTAACGGTCCTACTCGATCCACAACCATGCTGCTAATGCTGACGGAAGTCTGCGCCATGTTGTCTTTATACGATCCAGTAACCAATCAGAGCTGCTTATTCTGTTGCTCTTCGTCTGGTGGTGTTTGTCGGCCGTGAAGCGATCGGTTGAATTATCGCCTCCTGCTGGACCGGCCTGGTATCACACACACACACACACACACACACACACACACACACACAGACAAATACAGACAGACACACACACACACACACACACACACACACACAGACAAATACAGACAGACACACACACACACACACACACACACACACACACACACAGACAAATACAGACAGACACACACACACACACACACACACACACACACACAGACAAATACAGACAAATACACACACACACACACACACACACACACACACACACACACACACACATAATTAGAGGGAGAGACACACACACACACACACACACACACACAAACACACACACACAGAGAAAAGGTAATGTTTTTAAGTGACACATGACCGAAGTGACGTATTTATGATGCGGAGAAGATACGCTGAAAGCAGCGCGCGCGTCTGACTGACCGAACTGAACCGAATGGAACCGAACTGAACCGAATGGAACCGACCGTTACATGGAAAAACAAACGGTCGGATTTTAAGAAGTGATTTTTGTTCGACGATTCAGTTCCTCGTTATTTTACATATTATATATTGTTGTTGGTGTTAAATTAAAAAGATGGACGGCAGAGACGACCGTCTGGATCCCCTCCGCAGCTTCACGGCCAGCAGTTTCAGGCTAGACGCGGAAAGATGGCAGGAGTTTGTATTAGAGAAGGACAACCAAGTTATCCTCAACAGCTTCTTCTCCACCCCGGACTACACCAACCTGTTCATCTCCCGGTGTCGGGACTCGGAGGCAGGACTCCGCGTCGGACTCGACTTCCCTAAAAATGTCCAAACTAAAGTCATCTGTGTCTCCAAAACGGGCCGTGAGGTCATCACTAAAGATAACGCCCGGGAGATGTTACTCATCCAAGAAGTTCTGGGAGACGACGCCATTAGCTTCATCATCGCTGTCTCCGAGGAGGTGAGATAGCTAACGGCTAACGGCTAACGGTCGAGGCTAGAAGGGATACAGCTAACGTTACGGCGATGACAGTTAAGTTTGATGTGTATAGGCACCAAAACGACTTTTAAAGTTTAGGGAAAAGATCGTGGTTTGGGTTAAAACACTCCAGAGGAACGAACATACGTTTCCTGGGTATATTAAATAAATAAATAAGGTATTATATTCCAACCGTAACGTTAGCTGTATCCCTTCTAGCCACAACCATATCTAACTGGAAGCTAAAGCTAACATTAAGGCTAATATATATAAATATGTATATATGTCTATAATTAAGGCTAGGTAGTTGGAAGCTAAGGCTAACTGGAAGCTAACATTGTGGCTCATATATATGAATACGTAGCTATATATGTCTATGATTAAGGCTAGTTGGAAGCTAAGGCTAACTGGAAGCTAGGGCTAACATTAAGGCTCATAGACATACATATGTAAATATGTTTGTAAGTAAAGCTAGTTGGAAGCTAGGGCTAACTGTAAAAAGCTAGATAAGTTCAGGCTGTTGCTCCCAGCTGGAGGTTAAAGGCTAAAGGCGTGTCCTCTCCCCCTCAGGTGGGGTGCCCGTTGCTTAGCAACCCGGAGACCAACAGCAGCTGGGCATCCGGCGTGGCCGAGGAGGCTCTGAGGTTCATGGAGCGCCAGAAGAACGAGGCGCTGGTGATGAAGGCTCAGATAGAGGGACGGACCTTCCTGCCTCACCCCGACGCTCTCCGGGACGACCATCGCCCCGGCAACGCAGTCCACGACGACGCGGTCCATGAGGGCGCTCCCCACGATGAACCTCTCCGTGACAGCGCTGAAGGCTGGTAAGACCTCCGTCTTCACACGGAAACATACTCACACATCTACAACCTGAGACGGGAGCGTCAGAGGGGGACGGGTAGGTCAACAGTTGCTAAGAAACGCAAGAAAACATAAATGTAAAAGTAGGCAACGTATCGGTACTAGACCATCATCACGCAAAATGCAGGGCTCCAGACTAACTTTTTTCACTAGGAGCACAGTGGCCCCCAACTGAAAAGTTTAGGGGCGCAACCAGAAAATGTAGGGGCACACACCGTAAATCAACATGCTAACCAAATATTCACATTTCTACTAATTTCCACTGTATTACTAATAAATACTCTGATAATAGATGCAGAAATTACAATGTGCTGTTTGAAATTCAGTGTCACTTTTGAAGATGCAACATAGAAGGTAAACTGACAGCACCATCGCTGTCATGAAAAACTAAAATATATATATATATATATATATATATATATATATATATATATATATATATATATATACCAGCTCTAGTCTACAATTACAATGAATTCAACTTCAAATTAAACATGCATTGTTTAGGCTACTACTGAACCAATATTGGTACCGATACCTGAAATTCGGTTCCATACCCAACGGTACCTTTTTTTTGGTACTTTCCCTCTATAATTACAAAACAATTATTTCAGTTGTAAAAAATATTGTCAAACCTATTTATCCTATGTACTTAGAACATTATGTTATTTTAGTAATTAAACTAAATCCTCCTCCTCCCAAACCCATCCCTACAACCTATTAAATTGAATAATTATTCATTTCTTACTCGCTGTGACTTCAACAAAACTGCAGAGCCGACGTAGTTTGCACCGTCCACAGCTCTGCGTGTGCGTGCGAGTGTGTGTGTTTGTGTCAGAGCTCTCTGTCAATTTTCAGAGAGGACAGATAAGCTTGAGCTTACGCGCTCTCAGGTACCGAAATTTCGACGTTTAACGTGTAAAAAAAGGGGGAAATTTACTGGTTGCACATGTGAGACTGGATGTAAAATTCAGTCGCACACTCAAATTTTGGTCGCAGTCTGGAGCCCTGAAATTAATCATTTTGCTGAAACGTTGCCTACTATTACATTTATTTTTGGCGAGTTAGACAGTCTCTTTGCAACTTAAAACCACATATTTTAAAAATAGTGGATGAATGCTGAACAAGACATTTTTAGGCAACCACAGTGTGTTAAGGCTAGAAGGGATACAGCTACGGTGACGACAGGTGTGTTAAGGTACCGAAATGACTGGTTAAAGGGATAGTAAGAGAAATTAATGCTGTTGGTATAACTAGGAACCAATCTGTGGAAGCACACACAGTTTTTGACCACACGCACACACACACCCCAACACTACACAGACACACACACACACACACACACACACACATACACACACACACACACACACACACACACACACACACACAGACACACACACACACACACACACACACACACACATACACAGCTCTCAGCTCTTTGCTGCATGTCATTCCCCCCCTCTCCCCCCTTTCAGTCTAAGCTGTCCTGTCAAAAAAAGGCCTGAAAATGCCCAATAAATAATCTTTAAAAACGAGCATGTGTTTCCTTGGTGATAGTATTGAAATATATTGTTATATTAGCCTATATTATATATTATATATTGCCTATATTTTGCAAGGCTTTAGCGTATTTTTGCCTAACTTCCGGCTGTAGCTGTATCCCTTCTAGCCACAACCACCATAATGTTCTGTTGTTTGGTGAAGCGTCTTCTCTTCTCTTCTCCTCTAACAGGAAGTTGTCAGACGTGAAGCTGCTCCACGCCTGTGATTCGACGATCATAGAGTGGGCGGAGCTTGTGTCAGAGTTCCTGAAGCAGGACTCGTCTCAGCCGGTTCTGGACGGACTGAAGCCGCTTCCCTCGGAGGAGTTTAACTTCTGGAAGAGCAGACTCAAGAACCTGCAGTTCATCCAGCAGCAGGTCTGTTTATTTGGGTATTTATATCAGATCATTAGGGTTGGGTACGGTCAGGGTAACCCTTATCAGATAATGTTCTAAGCACAAACAGACATTTGGAAAAACAGAAAAATGGGTTCAAATATTCCATTTTTCATTTTTTTCCACCTTGACAAATTAAAAAATTGGATCTTTAAACTGTTTTTCCAATTTTCTGTTTTTATCAGAGGATCAGAAAATTATAAAATTACTAAATTGCGTCTGAGCTCCAATTATTCATAATACTGCGATACATCCTGCCCCCCCACTCTAAACCATCAGTTTCACCTCTGACCCCGACAGTCTGTCAGTTTTTAGTTTTTTTTGGTCCATATGCAGTTAATGACCTTCATATTCCACAAAGTAGAGGAAGAGAATACCATTACAGTATTATTAATAATTAGAGAGAGAGAATACCATTACAGTATTATTAATAATTAGAGAGAGAGAATACCATTACAGTATTATTAATAATTAGAGGGAGAGAATACCATTACAGTTCATTCAGACTACAAAGAAAGGGGGATATTTTTACATGCTTCACACCGGGGACACACACACACACACACACACACACACACACACACACACACACACACACACACACACACACACACACACACACACACAGAGACACACACACAGACACACACACACACACACAGAGACACACACACACACACACTCTCACAGTGCCTTTTTACCCTTTAGATGGGAACGTGACGGTGGAGCGTTTTTATGCCCCAAAAACTAAACGAAAGGCACACCTGGGCGTATTCGTGTAAACGGCGCCTTGAACTGGCACCTTTTTCTTCCAGGATGTCCCCGTTGAAGACTTAAAGGGACATTCCTCAAACCACTCAGAATACCACAACCTCTTCCAGTGTTGTGGTATTCTGAGTGGTTTGGCGTGGTAAATGTGGTGTAGTTTCTGGATTTCCTGATTGGTTGTTGTCTGTTCAGCTGAGGAGCAGCAGAGCTCAGCAGGTGGCGTCCATCGTCCAGAAGGCAGAGAGCGTCTACTGGGCCACTCTGAGAGACATCCACAGAGACGTCCAGGAAGGTAGAAGTAACCTATTCTTGAACCTGTCCATTTTCTCCTGTTGCCATGGGAACGTTATGAAGTGACGTAATTACGTGACGTGAACATCATCGAAAAGCTGCAAACCCCGCGATGAAGCCACGATGGAACCGCAGCTTTAAAAAGTTCCCGCAATTTCATCGCATAAAATTGCATAAATATCCCGCATATTCCATCACATTTTTTAAGAAAACGTGCCGCATAATCAAGGATTTTAGCCCAAAACTATCACAAAAAAACTCCACATTTTTCTGGAAGGACTGATTAATGTGGAGCCCAATTGTTTCTGTGATAACAGAATCATAGGATATGAAATTAAGAATTAAAAAGCTATAAGACCGACTTGTAACGACCTCAGACTTGAGACTGGTGGACTCAAATGCACGACGCTTAACTCAGTAGAAAGTTTTAACAACAAAAGTTTACTTGGCAAAAAAGATTCAACAAAAAGCACTCACAAAGAGGATCAGTCACTATGTAAAAGCAATGAACAAAGACCTGGAAACATGAAGGGAACAGGAAGACATCCTGACCACACTTTCACCTGGAACGAACAAGACAAACTGGCACAAGACAAAGGGAACATTTATACATGAGGTGTCCTCTGTCCTCTCTGTCCTCTCTGTGGGAGACAAGGAACATTTATACATGAGGTGTCCTCTGTCCTCTCTGTGGGAGACAAGGAACATTTATACATGAGGTGTCCTCTGTCCTCTCTGTGGGAGACAAGGAACATTTATACATGAGGTGTCCTCTGTCCTCTCTGTCCTCTCTGTGGGAGACAAGGAACATTTATACATGAGGTAGGGGAAACAGGTGAAACCAATCAGGGGAGGGTTAGATAATCACCCTGGTGGGAAAACCACACAAAGGGAGGAAGTCAGGGGCTGAAACGAGAGGGAAAGGGAATACAAAATAAAACAGGAAGTGCACAACAAGACAAGACATAAGTGACTAAATTTAACAAACTTGAGGAGACATAACACGACTCCAGAGGGCCCTACGTGAAGTCAGCGCTGAAAGCTAACTGGAGATTTGAAAATATGACTATGTCTACGTTTTCAACCGAGCCGCCCCATGACTCCTAAAACCTGTTACCTGAAACACACCTGTCCTCTCTGTCCTCTCTGTCATCTGTCCTCTCTGCCATTTGCCCTGTCTGTCCTGTCTGTCCTCTCTGTCTCAGGTCTGAAGGAGGCTGAGGACGTGACTCTGAATCTGGGTCCTGTGCAGGAGAAGCTGGAGCAGGTGGAGCAGATGGAGTACCAGCAGGTAGCTTCAGTCCGTCTGTGTTGGCTCCATCTACATTTTAGTTTAATGACATAAATGATGACATCACATTAATAACATTTACTCCTGGCGTCCTCACTGCTGCGCCGTTTCCAAGCACCTAAAACGGAGACATTTGGAAACACTGCTGTCCCCGTTTTGGTTTAAAAACTGCAGGTTGCGTTGTAGTCTGGACAGACACAAAAGGAGACATTTGGAAAGGACGCTGCCTGTCAGTCTTATCAGTTAGATAGCTTACAGAGCTTTCAGTAACAGATCCAGCTCGTCCTTAGCCTACGTCCTACGTCCTACGTCCTACGTCCTACGTCCGTCTGCTCAGTTTCCCTCCAGTACTCCCTCTGGGTTTGTGGTATAGTCTTGGGGTTTCTCCGGCCAAATCTTTGGCGGTCCAATCAGTGAACAGAGGGAGTGGCTGAGAACCATGACGTGGAGGACGTAAGCTAGTTTGAGTTGTAGTCTGTCCGTCCGTCTGTCTGTTTCTCTACCTGTTTTCCTGTCTGTCTGCCTGCCTGTCTGCCTGTCTACCTGTCTCTCTGCCTGTCTCTCTGTCTCTCTCTCTCTCCCTGTCTCTCCCTGTCTCTCTCTCCCTGTCTGTCTGTCTCTCTACCTGTCTCTCTCTCTCTCTCCCTGTCTCTCCCTGTCTCTCTCTCCCTGTCTGTCTGTCTGTCTGTCTCTCTCTCTCTCCCTGTCTGTCTGTCTGTCTGTCTGTCTGTCTGTCTGTCTGTCTCTCTCCCTGTCTGTCTGTCTGTCTGTCTCTCTCCCTGTCTCTCTCCCTGTCTGTCTGTCTGTCTGTCTGTCTGTCTCTCTCTCTCTCCCTGTCTCTCTCCCTGTCTGTCTGTCTGTCTGTCTCTCTCCCTGTCTGTCTCTCTGTCTGTCTGTCTGTCTCTCTGTCTGTCTGTCTGTCTGTCTCTCTGTCTGTCTGTCTCTCTCTCTCCCTGTCTGTCTGTCTGTCTCTCTCCCTGTCTGTCTGTCTGTCTGTCTCTCTCTCTCCCTGTCTGTCTGTCTGTCTCTCTCCCTGTCTGTCTGTCTGTCTCTCTCTCTCCCTGTCTGTCTGTCTGTCTCTCTCCCTGTCTGTCTGTCTGTCTCTCTCT
>NC_050181.1:20509821-20514821 GCF_008315115.2 Sander lucioperca
GGTCTATATGTGTTGACTAGTAGGTCTATATGTGTTGACTAGTAGGTCTATATGTGTTGACTAGTAGGTCTATATGTGTTGACTAGTAGGTATATATGTGGTTGACTAGTAGGTCTATATGTGTTGACTAGTAGGTCTATATGTGTTGACTAGTAGGTCTATATGTGTTGACTAGTAGGTATATATGTGTTGACTAGTAGGTCTATATGTGTTGACTAGTAGGTCTATATGTGTTGACTAGTAGGTCTATATGTGGTTGACTAGTAGGTCTATATGTGTTGACTAGTAGGTCTATATGTGTTTGACTAGTAGGTCTATATGTGTTGACTAGTAGGTATATATGTGGTGACTAGTAGGTTCTATATGTGTTGACTAGTAGGTCTATATGTGTGTGACTAGTAGGTCTATATGTGTTGACTAGTAGGTCTATATGTGTTGACTAGTAGGTCTATATGTGTTGACTAGTAGGTCTATATGTGTTGACTAGTAGGTATATGTGTTGACTAGTAGGTATATATGTGTTGACTAGTAGGTCTATATGTGTTGACTAGTAGGTATATATGTGTTGACTAGTAGGTATATATGTGTTGACTAGTAGGTCTATATGTGTNCTCTCTCTCCTCTCTCCTCCCTCCCCCTACTCTCTCTCTCCTCCCTACTCTCTCTCTCCTCTCTCTCTATCCTCCCTACTCTCTCTCCTCTCTCTCTCTTCCTCCCCCTACTCTCTCTCCTCTCTCTCTATCCTCCCCCTACTCTCTCTCCTCTCTCTCTATCCTCCCACCTACTCTCTCTCCTCTCTCTCTATCCTCCCCCTACTCTCTCTCCTCTCTCTCTATCCTCCCCCTACTCTCTCCTCTCCTCTCTCTCTTCATCCCCCTACTCTCTCTCCTATCTCTCTATCCTCCCACCTACTCTCTATCCTCCCCCTACTCTTCTCCTCTCTCTCATCCTCCCCCTACTCTCTCTCCTCTCTCTCTATCCTCCCCCTACTCTCTCTCCTCTCTCTCTATCCTCCCACCTACTCTCTCTATCCTCCCCCTACTCTCTCTCCTCTCTCTCTATCCTCCCCCTACTCTCTCTCCTCTCTCTCTATCCTCCCCCCTACTCCCTCTCCCCCTCTCTCTCCCCCCCTGCAGGAGGTGTTCAGTGTGAGTGTGCAGCTCTACCGGTTGGACCAGGCGGTTGCTGTCGGGCGTGGGAGGCAGGATGTGGTCTGACGTGGTTCAGGGAGTGTATCAGGACTTCCTGTGTCATGTGACGGTTCTGTCAAACTTCACCTGTGACCCCACTGACCCTGACGACCAGGTGAGAGTCAGCTGATGTGTGTGAGGAACTTCCTGTCTGTGTGACTCTGAGCTCTGTGTAGTATAGTATAGTATACAGTATATTATCTTCATTTTGCACGATAAAATTATGCAACAGAAGTCAGCATTCATGAAACAACAAGAACATCGAATATATTTAGAGGATATTAGGGCTGGGACGATTATCGCAATACCGCGGTCATGTGACCCTTACCGCAGGTCTGAGCTCGTCACCGACATCACCGCAAAAAAAACATTGGCCTGCACATGTGTGCACGTTGTGTCTAATGATACGGAGTCATTGATTCTAATGACATGGATTGTGTCTGATGACGTGTATGACTAGTAGGTCTATATGTGTTGACTAGTAGGTCTATATGTGTTGACTAGTAGGTCTATATGTGTTGACTAGTAGGTATATATGTGTTGACTAGTAGGTATATATGTGTTGACTAGTAGGTCTATATGTGTTGACTAGTAGGTATATATGTGGTGACTAGTAGGTCTATATGTGTTGACTAGTAGGTCTATATGTGTTGACTAGTAGGTATATATGTGGTGACTAGTAGGTCTATATGTGTTGACTAGTAGGTCTATATGTGTATGACTAGTAGGTATATATGTGTTGACTAGTAGGTATATATGTGTTGACTAGTAGGTATATATGTGGTGACTAGTAGGTCTATATGTGTTGACTAGTAGGTCTATATGTGTTGACTAGTAGGTCTATATGTGTTGACTAGTAGGTCTATATGTGTTGACTAGTAGGTCTATATGTGTTGACTAGTAGGTCTATATGTGTTGACTAGTAGGTATATATGTGTTGACTAGTAGGTATATATGTGGTGACTAGTAGGTATATATGTGTTGACTAGTAGGTATATATGTGGTGACTAGTAGGTATATATGTGTTGACTAGTAGGTCTATATGTGTTGACTAGTAGGTATATATGTGTTGACTAGTAGGTATATATGTGGTGACTAGTAGGTCTATATGTGTTGACTAGTAGGTCTATATGTGTTGACTAGTAGGTCTATATGTGTTGACTAGTAGGTCTATATGTGTTGACTAGTAGGTCTATATGTGTTGACTAGTAGGTATATATGTGGTGACTAGTAGGTCTATATGTGTTGACTAGTAGGTCTATATGTGTTGACTAGTAGGTCTATATGTGTTGACTAGTAGGTATATATGTGTTGACTAGTAGGTCTATATGTGTTGACTAGTAGGTATATATGTGGTGACTAGTAGGTCTATATGTGTTGACTAGTAGGTCTATATGTGTTGACTAGTAGGTCTATATGTGTTGACTAGTAGGTCTATATGTGTTGACTAGTAGGTCTATATGTGTTGACTAGTAGGTATATATGTGTTGACTAGTAGGTATATATGTGGTGACTAGTAGGTCTATATGTGTTGACTAGTAGGTATATATGTGTTGACTAGTAGGTATATATGTGGTGACTAGTAGGTCTATATGTGTTGACTAGTAGGTCTATATGTGTTGACTAGTAGGTCTATATGTGTTGACTAGTAGGTCTATATGTGTTGACTAGTAGGTCTATATGTGTTGACTAGTAGGTCTATATGTGTTGACTAGTAGGTATATATGTGTTGACTAGTAGGTATATATGTGGTGACTAGTAGGTATATATGTGTTGACTAGTAGGTATATATGTGTTGACTAGTAGGTCTATATGTGTTGACTAGTAGGTATATATGTGTTGACTAGTAGGTCTATATGTGTTGACTAGTAGGCCTGTATGTGGTGACTAGTAGGCCTGTATGTGGTGACTAGTAGACCTGTATGTGGTGACTAGTAGACCTGTATGTGGTGACTAGTAGACCTGTATGTGGTGACTAGTAGACCTGTATGTGGTGACTAGTAGACCTGTATGTGGTGACTAGTAGACCTGTATGTGGTGACTAGTAGACCTGTATGTGGTGACTAGTAGACCTGTATGTGGTGACTAGTAGACCTGTATGTGGTGACTAGTAGACCTGTATGTGGTGACAAGTAGACCTATATGTGGTGACTAGTAGACCTGTATGTGGTGACTAGTAGACCTGTATGTGGTGACTAGTAGACCTGTATGTGGTGACTAGTAGACCTGTATGTGGTGACTAGTAGACCTGTATGTGGTGACTAGTAGACCTGTATGTGGTGACTAGTAGACCTGTATGTGGTGACTAGTAGACCTGTATGTGGTGACTAGTAGACCTGTATGTGGTGACTAGTAGACCTATATGCGAGAGTACCTGTGTAATGTCTTGTATCAGAGAAATGTCTTTGCCAAGCTCTGTTCTCAGCTGAGGTAGACACATTAACGTTACAGCTGCAGTTTTTATCATTGCACTTTAGCCTTGCAGCTAACTTTCCTTCTGTTTATAGCTTCATCCCAATAAAACGGCACGGTTGAATTTCAGCCTGCGTGCACGTTTGGTAGCCTAAAACAGAGCGGCTTATCTTAGTAGAGAGAGCAACAAGTTAGCAGACTCTCTGCTCTCCGTCTGCAGCTGCTAGACGGCTGCACTCAGGCTGCAACAGGTTGTAAGGGTTAAGCCCATGTTTTTTCGGGGGTAACTCCATTCACTTTACCGGCGGTATTGACAATAGATATAGCCACCGTGTCTTGAGAAGCTCTAGCTCGTTGTTTTCTTGTTCACTTTTAACTCACTTTACATCATCTTTGCTATCTCTTTCTCCTCTCTCTTTTCCTCACAGCGGCACTCATACGCTACTCTCCGTTACCGCTCGCTCTCCTTGCAGTGACCACACGGGCGCTGACGTCACTCACTTAAGGCGCCCTGCCATTCTCGCTCTAACTTACGCTACTCTCGTAAGGGGGTTGCGGTATACGGTATATTTGGTTTCACAGTTTAAACACAGTGTTGCCCCGTCTCAGCTCTTATTTCCACTCTCATCCCTCGAGGACGTCTCCAGCTGGCACCGGCACCGGCAACGTCTAACTACAACTGTTGATTTATTTAATGAAAGAGGAGAGACAAGCTAAGGCCTTACTTGAATGCTTGCTTCTTATTACAAAAAATTTATTGATTTACATTTGTAAAGCGGGAATTTCTTGCTTTTCAACCGCGGTAAGAAACAAATCTATACCGTCCCAGCTCCAGAGAATATACTGTAGATATAATGAGGATGTGTGGACTTGTGTGTGTATGTGTGAGTCGAAATGAGAGACAAAATCCGATATGACCCGTTCATATAAGTACAGACTGCTCTTCCTCCTCCTCCTCCTCCTCCTCCTCCTCCTCCTCCTCCTCCTCCTCCTCCTCCTCCTCCTCTTCCTGTCAGAGCTTCCAGCAGCAGCTGGCTCAGTTCCAGGCTCAGGTGTCGGACCTGGAGAGACGTCTGGTGTCCGTCCTCAGCAGAGCTTTTGAGGACTGCTGCTCCGTCTCGTCTGCAGCAAAGGTACCAGCCTCTCCCTCTGAAGGTGTGTTCGCAGCTTCGTGCAAATTCTGCGGCGCGTTGTTTGCTTGTCATCTGGCAGACAGACCGGAAATGTAGGAATTCAGAGGTTTTGGTTTAGTTTTTGAAGTTTCTTTTGGGGCATTTCAGCCTTTAATGGAAAGAACAGCTAGATATGAAAGGGCTCCTCCCTTTCATATCTAGACGGGGGATTACATGCAAGAAAATCATCGTCGTCAGTACAGTGTTCCCCACAGAATTTTGATTT
>NC_050181.1:20519821-20524821 GCF_008315115.2 Sander lucioperca
CTGTCCCCATGTCCTGCTACGGCCAGGTAACTGTCCCCATGTCCTGCTACCGCCAGGTAACTGTCCCCATGTCCTGCTACGGCCAGGTAACTGTCCCCATGTCCTGCTACCGCCAGGTAACTGTCCCCATGTCCTGCTACAGCCAGGTAACTGTCCCCATGTCCTGCTACCGCCAGGTAACTGTCCCCATGTCCTGCTACAGCCAGGTAACTGTCCCCATGTCCTGCTACCGCCAGGTAACTGTCCCCATGTCCTGCTACAGCCAGGTAACTGTCCCCATGTCCTGCCACAGCCAGGTAACTGTCCCCATGTCCTGCTACAGCCAGGTAACTGTCCCCATGTCCTGCTACAGCCAGGTAACTGTCCCCATGTCCTGCCACAGCCAGGTAACTGTCCCCATGTCCTGCCACGGCCAGGTAACTGTCCCCATGTCCTGCTACGGCCAGGTAACTGTCCCCATGTCCTGCTACGGCCAGGTAACTGTCCCCATGTCTTGCTACGGCCAGGTAACTGTCCCCATGTCCTGCTACAGCCAGGTAACTGTCCCCATGTCCTGCTACAGCCAGGTAACCGTCCCCATGTCCTGCTACAGCCAGGTAACTGTCCCCATGTCCTGCTACAGCCAGGTAACTGTCCCCATGTCCTGCTACAGCCAGGTAACTGTCCCCATGTCCTGCTACAGCCAGGTAACTGTCCCCATGTCCTGCTACAGCCAGGTAACCGTCCCCATGTCCTGCTACAGCCAGGTAACTGTCCCCATGTCCTGCTACAGCCAGGTAACTGTCCCCATGTCCTGCTACAGCCAGGTAACCGTCCCCATGTCCTGCTACAGCCAGGTAACTGTCCCCATGTCCTGCTACAGCCAGGTAACCGTCCCCATGTCCTGCTACGGCCAGGTAACCGTCCCCATGTCCTGCTACGGCCAGGTAACTGTCCCCATGTCTTGCTACGGCCAGGTAACTGTCCCCATGTCCTGCTACAGCCAGGTAACTGTCCCCATGTCCTGCTACAGCCAGGTAACCGTCCCCATGTCCTGCTACAGCCAGGTAACTGTCCCCATGTCCTGCTACAGCCAGGTAACTGTCCCCATGTCCTGCTACAGCCAGGTAACTGTCCCCATGTCCTGCTACAGCCAGGTAACTGTCCCCATGTCCTGCTACAGCCAGGTAACTGTCCCCATGTCCTGCTACAGCCAGGTAACTGTCCCCATGTCCTGCTACAGCCAGGTAACCGTCCCCATGTCCTGCTACAGCCAGGTAACTGTCCCCATGTCCTGCTACAGCCAGGTAACTGTCCCCATGTCCTGCTACAGCCAGGTAACCGTCCCCATGTCCTGCTACAGCCAGGTAACTGTCCCCATGTCCTGCTACAGCCAGGTAACCGTCCCCATGTCCTGCTACAGCCAGGTAACTGTCCTGTTGCAACTGTTTTGGCGCTACTTTTGGACTCTAGTTTTCTATGATACCTGTCTTCACTCTAGCTTTAAAACGGAGCCTGTTAAACGATCCATCTCAGGATTTTATCATTATTATTTTAGATGAAGATGTGAATCAGAAAGCCTTCCCTACTCTTCCTTTAGGCGGTGAGTGAGACGCTGGAGGAGGAGATTCCTCTGATCCAGAACCAGCTGCAGGAGCTGAACCGGACTCTGTCGGACCTACAGAGGACCACCTGGAGCTGTGAAGGTGACACATGGAGCACAGCAAACACAACAGATCTGCTGGACCTGTACCTGATAGACCGGGCCGGGTCTCGGGTCCTATGGTTCTGTGTGTGTGTGTTTGTGTGTGTGTGTCAGACATGAAAATCACTCACCTTTCGGCGAAATTCGCCGTTTTGAAACCAAAATAGGTGACCTACGTGAATCGTGTAGATTCGATGAGAAAATGTTTAAGGGGGGGGGGTTAAGTATTCTGGGCTGGTGCCCGATTTCTGGCATATGACTATTTTAGAAAAATAAATAAATTAAAAAGTCCACATGGGATTTATTTTGAATGAAACGAGTTCTAGCCAATCAGATGCAAAGTAGGGCGGGTCTTTGCCGAAATGTGAGAGTGCGGTGCCGGTGTGGTCTCCGTGGTAACGCGGCTAGGAGCATGTAGATACAGGCAGCTTTAGTTGAGAAAGTAGTTAAAACAAATGGCGCTGGACATGGATAGAGGACAAGAGGAGACGGGTGGAGATATGTATTATATGTTATATATTATATATGTCTATGGTGGAGACGGGAAGCTGTTCAGCACTTGGTGCCTCAGATTGAGGGAGCTAGGTGCTTCTGCAGCGCATGTTGAAGGAAGATACTGGACGGCAGCAGCGGTAAGACAGGGCTGCTAGTCACAAAGCTTCGGTCCGTGCACGCTGTCATACGAGTACGTTACCAGTAACGACAGCTAGTGCTACTGCTGGACTGTTCCTTCACTGACCGACCGTGATACAACAATAGGTGTGTGCACGTTCATAGCAGAACATGATTTGTCATTAACGATGGCCGCTGTGTGAAAGCGATCTGAAGCCCAGACTGCCCTGACGCTGTCTGTGTGTAATCAGCATGGCAGGTATTTAAACATCACGGCCTCGTCCCAGAGTCTAGACCTCTAGATATATGAAAAGATAAACAATGAGACGTTTTTAATAAGTGTAAATAAAGCAGCTAATATCAACATGGACACATCATGAATGAACTAATTCTCTGTTTGGATGATGACCTGCCAAAGTAGTAAAGTTTATGATATTATTGCAATATGTAAACGTGACTCTTTATTTAACATATGGTTGGAAGAAGTAAAAATTGATCCAAAACTTTTTAGTTTTTAAAAGTTATGACTTTTATTATTGTGTAATGTCAGAAGGACTTTAACTGTTTTGCCAGTCAGATTAACTTTAATGAGTGCATACTGAAATATTACACTGTTGGTTGGCAAAACATGCATCTCAAAATGCATCAGATTGATGCTTTAAAATATGGAATATTTAAAATTTTCTTCAGGGGGAGCATGCTGCCCCCGGACCCCCCTAGAGGGGTAATATCCTTCTCACCTTTTTCACCCCTGACTTGTTTTCATGCCTGGTGTGTGTGTGTGTGTGTGTGTGTGTGTGTGTGTGTGTGTGTGTGTGTGTGTGTGTGTGTGTGTGTGTGTGTGTGTGTGTGTGTGTGTGTGTGTGTGAAATCTGGAGCAGGAGAAGTTAACCCTCTCCTTGATTTCATGTTGATGGAGAAGGAGAACCAGGAAATGAGTCGGGGGGGAAATGCAACCCTACCAAGCCCCGGCTGAGAGACGTGTAGTCACGTTGTTTGAGAGGTGACGTCAGGCTACAGCGTACGGTCGCTATCTCCACGGACCTACGGCGTACGGTCGCTATCTCCACGGACCTACGGCATACGGTCGCTATCTCCACGGACCTACGGCGTACGGTCGCTATCTCCACGGACCTACGGCATACGGTCGCTATCTCCACGGACCTACGGCGTACGGTCGCTATCTCCACGGACCTACGGCGTACGGTCGCTATCTCCACGGACCCACGGCGTACGGCCGCTATCTCCACGGACCTACGGCGTACGGTCGCTATCTCCACGGACCTACGGCGTACGGTCGCTATCTCCACGGACCTACGGCGTACGGTCGCTATCTCCACGGACCTACGGCGTACGGTCGCTATCTCCACGGACCTACGGCGTACGGTCGCTATCTCCACGGACCTACGCACGGACCCACGACGTAGATTTAGCACAGAACCATAAATCAACCTTGTGGGTTTCTCAATGGTGGGGGGGGTACTTTGGAGTACTGCAGGGGATACGTGAGATGCATAATTCCTGAAATAATTCTACTATAATAATGAATGAACTTAGTGATGGATTCTAAACATTAACGTATTAGCATAGATCTATCGCTGTCAGCGCTGCATTGTTATTACTGTATAATCTGATTTGGATGTTGTGTGCTGAGAGAAACGTGGTGTCTGTCGCTGGTAATCAGGTGTACTGCAGCTGGTGGAGCAGCAGAGACACAGAGTGATGATCTTCCACGCCACAGTGAGCGAGGCCAGAGCCAACATGGACGCCATGACAGGAATCCTACAGGTCAGTCTCTGACCAAGATCACATCTCCTCTCATACTGGCCACCTGCAGCCACAGACCGGATGTGTCCAAAGCTTCACAGCAACTTCCTTGTTTAGGGTCCTCGCCACCACCAGACTAATCAGCATTACAGACTGAACATGTAGCTGGACTTGAATGGTCTTCTTTTGACTGAAAGTTCTGCCAAACTACACTTTTTCTGCTCACCAGTTCCATTTCCACTTCCTCACAGCCTACTGCATTGAACGCTCCACCTACGTAAACACCTTCCCGTAATCAACGGCGCCGTCACTACGTCGACCAGCGTAGCGCGTGTAGTGCAAGAGTAGGGTTCAGTTCACTGGGAAAAAATTCTAAGGTTCGGCAGAAACCCAACCCCGTCAAAAAGGGACGCCAGGAAATCATCGGAGGAACCAAGCAAATGTGTTGTAGAGGAATGAGACGTCCTTGAATCACATCAATTTGTCAGCTGTTTGGGCAGAGTTAGCAACTCCGTCAGCTGACGGCTTCCAGAAAGGCTGCTCTCTGTATCCTCGCCTATAGCTCCTTGGTGATCCCTTCTCAATGATCCCTCCTCGACACTCGGTCCTCAGGGCAGAGCTTTGAGACGTCCTTCACTGAGGAGGGACAGAACAACTTCCGGTTCAGCTGAGGGCCGAGGAGTCAAGTAGTCGAGGAGCTATCAAAAAAGGGCCGTGAGATGCAGCTTAGGTCTTATTCTGACAATTAAGGCCTTAAAATCCAATCCAACTTTATTTGTTAAGAGCTTTAAAACAACCAAAGTTGACCAAAGTGCTGTAAGAAGAATAAATAAGACATCATAAATAAAATACATAACAATATAACATGAATACACAATAATAGCTGCGCAATGAAAAGCAATTAATCTAAATAATTAAAAGAAGTACAACAAGTCAA
>NC_050181.1:20532321-20547321 GCF_008315115.2 Sander lucioperca
GAGATTTCTCTTGGCACAGCTACCAGAAGACTTCCAACTTTCAGACAGGTTGCTCACGTCACATCTACGTCTTCAAGCTCAGTTGGAGGCTGCTCAGTAACGCTCAGCCATCACCGGGAAAGAGACTTCACTGGTCTCCGTCCAGAGACACGGGACCTGCTGCTCCATTATATATACAGTCTATGGTTCTGACTAGGGCTGAAACGATTCCTCGAATAATTTGATTACAAAAAATCCTCGATGCAAAATGACTTGCCTCGAAGCTTCGTTAAATCAATGTTACCAACGTTGTATGCTGACGGACGGTGTTTCCGCACGGATCATTATTACTGTTGCACACCAGACGCTGCTCAGGCTCAGGCTGCTGCTGGCGAAACCCTCGAGCGTAAATAGTGAGAGGCTAAGAGAAGAGACAGGCTGGAGAAAACGACAGAAAGGGTCCAAAGTTTGGAATCAGTTCAAACGTAATTAAAACGAAAACTCTGTACAGTGTGTCTACTGCAAAATCAAACTAGCTTACCACAATAATAGCACGACGTCAACGCTTCAGCATCTCAACAGAAAACATTGAGTCTAACTTAATCCTCCATTCCACGAACAACAGTAAATCACAGAGTCGTATGGACGATGAAACTACACCAAACACAAACACTACCAAAAACAAAGACAAGAAACTATGTAGTGGTGACTACAATCTGATCTAAAGAGCTGACGCGTTGACTGTCCCTTCGGAAAAACAGCTGATTGTTGCGCACCACTTTCTCTCACTCTCTCCACGGAGAAACAGCTGATCAACGATCTACTAGCAGAAGTGTAACAGAGCTGTGTAGCATTGTAATCAAACATATGAGTATAACTAATATTTACATATAGGCCTATATACAGATCAGTCTCAGGTTGAAACTTGTAGTTCTAAAGTTAAGTTGCTCAACTTAATGTCATGTTTATGTATGTTTAATGTATGTTTAATGTATGTTTATGTATGTTTAATGGATGTTTAACGGATGTTTAACGGATGTTTAACGTATGTTTAACGTATGTTTAACGGATGTTTAACGGATGTTTAACGTATGTTTAACGGATGTTTAACGTATGTTTAACGTATGTTTAACGGATGTTTAACGGATGTTTAACGGATGTTTAATGGATGTTTAACGGATGTTTAACGTATGTTTAACGGATGTTTAACGGATGTTTAACGGATGTTTAATGGATGTTTAATGGATGTTTAACGTATGTTTAATGTATGTTTAATGTATGTTTATGTATGTTTAATGGATGTTTAACGTATGTTTAACGGATGTTTAACGGATGTTTAACGGATGTTTAACGGATGTTTAACGGATGTTTAATGGATGTTTAATGGATGTTTAACGTATGTTTAACGGATGTTTAATGGATGTTTAATGGATGCCTTAGTTTGAGGTTGATGTCATTTAAAAAACAAAATTCTTTAAAAAACAATGTAAAATGGCACTTGAATGCACTTACTATGTTTAGTTTTTTAAGATATGATATTGTAAGCAATGTAGACAATAAAAATGTTGCTTTTTCTGAAAATTTAACCAAACTATTGTTTATTATCGCTCTTCAATAAAACAAAAGTATTTCTTATCCGATTACTCGATTAATCGATGGAATAATCGGTAGAATACTCGATTACTAAAATAATCGATAGCTGCAGCCCTAGTTCTGACCTTGTTTACCTTTTTCTTCTTCCTCTAGTCCGTAGAAAGAGCAACGTCTGTAGCCTTTCCTCATTAGCGCCACCTCTGTTCAGGAGAAGACTGCAGCACCAGCGCGGGTATAAATGGTCACGGCGATCTCATGACTGCGTCTAGTCTATAAGAGCCTTAAGTCTCTTCCTGCTGTGTTTCAGATCGAGTCCCTCGGCAGACGGAGGACAGATGTGACTCAGCTGGATGAGGTGGTCGTTCTGCACAGCTGGCTGCAGGTGGACCTGCGTCCCTTCAGAGACTCGCTGCTGTCCGTCCTCCAGGACTGGAGACACATGTACACACAGTACCTGCTGGGTGCCGTCAGCAACAGGTGACACACCTGAGCTGATCCACACCTTTACACACACACACACACACACACACACAGACACACACACACACACACACACACACACACACAGAGACACACACACACACACACAGAGACACACACACACAGACACACACACACACACACACACACACAGAGACACACACACACACACACACACACACACACACTAAACCTGCATCACATCCTTTTTTTACCCACAGAAAAACTAACCAGTGAAGTCATTCTCATTAAACTGTGTGTGTGTGTGTGTGTGTGTGTGTGTGTGTGTGTGTGTGTGTGTGTGTGTGTGTGTGTGTGTCTCTGTGTGTGTGTGTGTGTGTGTGTGTGTGTGTGTGTGTGTCTCTGTGTGTGTGTGTGTGTGTCTCTGTGTGTGTGTGTGTCTGTGTGCGTGTGTGTGTGTGTGTGTGTCTCTGTGTGTGTGTGTGTCTGTGTGTGTGTGTGTGTGTCTCTGTGTGTGTGTGTGTGTGTGTGTCTGTGTGTGTGTGTGTGTGTGTGTGTGTCTCTGTGTGTGTGTGTGTGTGTGTGTGTGTGTGTGTGTGTGTGTGTGTGTGTGTGTCTCTGTGTCTGTGTGTGTGTGTGTGTGTGTGTGTGTGTGTCTCTCTGTGTCTCTGTGTGTGTGTGTGTGTGTGTGTGTGTGTGTGTGTGTGTGTGTGTCTCTCTGTGTCTCTGTGTGTGTGTGTGTGTGTGTGTGTGTGTGTGTGTGTGTGTGTGTGTGTGTGTGTGTGTGTGTGTGTGTCTCTCTGTGTCTCTGTGTGTGTGTGTGTGTGTGTGTGTGTGTGTGTGTGTGTGTGTGTGTGTGTGTGTGTGTGTCTCTCTGTGTCTCTGTGTGTGTGTGTGTGTGTGTGTGTGTGTGTGTGTGTGTGTGTGTGTGTGTGTGTGTGTAGTCTGAAGCAGGTGACCCAGCGTGGCGAGGATGAAGACTCCTCCTCTTCCTCCAGGTTCCCGCTGACTGAAACCATCCTCCTGCTGGAAGCTGCAGGAGTCGAGCTGCCTGAACACCTGGCGGCTCAGCTGCAGGTAGTGACATCACTCTGACATCACTGTGACATCACCATGACATCACTGTGACATCACCATGACAGCTAAGGCTGTAAATCTCACAAAATCTAGGCTAATATAACAATATGATTTTAAGACTTAAGTCTGCACCACCCCGTCCGCGCTGAACGCAAGAAGCATGAAACCGGTTTTTGGCACGACATCAAGGCCGTTTTTGGGTTCCCCTGAAGCAGAACTAAAAGACTTTCCTCCTCCCCAGTGGATTTCATTAGCACGTTATGTCTCTAACCGTGGATTTCCACAGGATGCAGAACGTCTGCTGAACGGCTGCGTGCTCCGTCGTCCGTCAATACCCACCAGGTCCTGATTTGTTGGGTAACGGCTGCGGCCATGACTGACAGCTGTAGTCACGAGGACCCACGAGATCTCACGAATTCACGTAGAACAGAACCACAAAACCACCAGCAGTTAGTTTCATCCAGAGGAGTAGAGGGGAAACTACTCTGAGCTGTGTTTTCAAGGTGTAGTGCAGGGAGATATGATCCGCCGTGAGCACGCTGGATTTTACTTTGAAAATTAACCAGATTTTTATTTTGTTTCTGTGCTCGACTTCCTGTCCTCCACTATCTGCCGTGTGCTGAGTTGCTGCGGAGCTCTCTGGCGTCCGGCAACAATAGAAGCTCTGGTATCAGCTCCGGAGGTCTGGGACCGCCGGAGCTGGGACGGAGTCGGGACGCAGACGTTCTGCAGTCAGTGGAAACACACACACTGACTTTAATGGAAACCTAATGACTCTGTCGACGTTCCGGAGACGTTCCGGAGACGTTACGCAGACGTTCTGCATCCAGTGGAAATTGCCGGTAAGCTTTCACAGAGGCCCGTAGCTCAACCAATGGCACAGTGCCGTCTTCGGTATTGCTGTATACACTGACAGCCAGCTAAACTCTCTCCTAACATCAAGACTCTGAAGACAGTCGTTCCCACGTCCACAGGTTTAATGACGTTGCAAGGAAAGTGTGAAACTGGAACATACAAAGACAGACTAATCAATTCTATGCTAGCTTTTAACATACAATATAGCCTAATGTTCAGAATGTAATTTCATCAATTCAAACATTTTCCTTCTACCGTTACACCATATAATTCATAACTATTAAACTGAAAAATAAAGTGATTATGCTGTACAAAGACATTTTTGACATGTAAACAATATTACGTTCATTCATACGAGTGTAGCCCGTCCTGTGACTTATAGTTGCCTAGCAACCATGCAACGTTAGTCACAGCACCAACGCCAGCGATCACGGACATCTCTAATATAAACTTAACACAAAATAACACTGACATCAAACTAATGATCTATGAACCTATGTAATTATTTAAAAACAGTGAATGAATACATACCAACGATGCTACTCTAGGCATGAACGTAGCTGTAGTTGGCTTGCTACACTCCAACCATACATCACTGAACCGTTAGCTTGTAGCGGTCGTTTACTTTCTAACTACAGCTCACGCCACATAGCGATTACCAGCTGAGAGTCTTAAAGTGACAGCAACGTAAATAGAGAACTCATTAAGACTAGAGGCAAATGAAGTTCTAACTTTTAACAGCTTATTTATAACAAAACAGGCACACTAGCAATAAGTGTCCCAGAGAGTGCCAGTCTGCGTGCTAAATGACCAAAGTTATTTACGGTAGTTTGATTGATTTTCTCCCCGTCCGCATTACGCGAAGACCCGCCCTACTCTGCCTCTGATTGGCTCGTACTCGTTGCCTTCTTCACAGGATACTGTGAGAAGAAAGGAAATAACTTTGCCTGAGCAGCTCGGTAGATGATGGCAGTTAATGTCGACACAGCACACTGATTAACAACAACATTTAAAATGGTTGCTATCCCGTGTGTTAGAGAGTTGATTATTTATTATCTGCTCTAGCTTTTCCAACGTTTTCCACTCAGATACCAAATGTCACATTTTCTTGAGGGAGGAGCCCTAAAACATATATATATATATATATATATATATATATATATATATATATATATATATATATATATATATATATATATATATATATATTCCCCTAATCGTGCAGGCCTACTATATATATATATATATATATAGTAGGCCTGCACGATTAGGGGAATATATATATATATATATATATATATATATATATATATATATATATATATATAATCGTGCAGGCCTACTATATATATATATAGTGGTATATATTGATGATATGGTCCCAGTGTTTCTTCCTGCTGTTGTTCATCGTGTGGTTGGTCATGTTTCTGTGTTTCAGTGTTGGTCATTTTTCAGTGTTTCTCTGTTTCAGTGTTGGTCATGTTTCAGTGTTTCTGTGTTTCAGTGTTGGTCATGTTTCAGTGTTAGTCATGTTTCAGTGTTGGTCATGTTTCAGTGTTTCTCTGTTTCAGTGTTGGTCATGTTTCAGTGTTGGTCATGTTTCAGTGTTTCTCTTTCAGTGTTGGTCATGTTTCAGTGTTTCTCTGTTTCAGTGTTGGTCATGTTTCAGTGTTTCTGTGTTTCAGTGTTGGTCATGTTTCAGTGTTTCTCTGTTTCAGTGTTGGTCATGTTTCTGTGTTTCTGTGTTTCAGTGTTGGTCATGTTTCAGTGTTTCTCTGTTTCAGTGTTGGTCATGTTTCAGTGTTGGTCATGTTTCAGTGTTGGTCATGTTTCTGTGTTTCAGTGTTGGTGATGTTTCTGTGTTTCAGTGTTTCTGTGTTTCAGTGTTGGTCATGTTTCTGTGTTTCTGTGTTTCAGTGTTGGTCATGTTTCAGTGTTTCTGTGTTTCAGTGTTGGTCATGTTTCAGTGTTGGTCATGTTTCAGTGTTTCTGTGTTTCAGTGTTGGTCATGTTTCAGTGTTGGTCATGTTTCAGTGTTTCTCTGTTTCAGTGTTGGTCATGTTTCAGTGTTGGTCATGTTTCAGTGTTGGTCATGTTTCAGTGTTTCTCTGTTTCAGTGTTGGTCATGTTTCAGTGTTTCTCTGTTTCAGTGTTGGTCATGTTTCTGTGTTTCAGTGTTGGTCATGTTTCAGTGTTTCTCTGTTTCAGTGTTGGTCATGTTTCTGTGTTTCAGTGTTGGTCATGTTTCAGTGTTTCTCTGTTTCAGTGTTGGTCATGTTTCAGTGTTGGTCATGTTTCAGTGTTGGTCATGTTTCTGTGTTTCAGTGTTTCTGTGTTTCAGTGTTGGTCATGTTTCTGTGTTTCTGTGTTTCAGTGTTGGTCATGTTTCAGTGTTAGTCATGTTTCAGTGTTGGTCATGTTTCAGTGTTTCTCTGTTTCAGTGTTGGTCATGTTTCAGTGTTGGTCATGTTTCAGTGTTGGTCATGTTTCAGTGTTGGTCATGTTTCAGTGTTGGTCATGTTTCAGTGTTTCTGTGTTTCAGTGTTGGTCATGTTTCAGTGTTTCTGTGTTTCAGTGTTGGTCATGTTTCAGTGTTTCTGTGTTTCGGTGTTGGTCATGTTTCAGTGTTGGTCATGTTTCTGTGTTTCTGTGTTTCAGTGTTGGTCATGTTTCAGTGTTTCTCTGTTTCAGTGTTTCTCTGTTTCAGTGTTGGTCATGTTTCAGTGTTTCTCTGTTTCAGTGTTGGTCATGTTTCAGTGTTGGTCATGTTTCAGTGTTTCTCTGTTTCAGTGTTGGTCATGTTTCAGTGTTTCTGTGTTTCAGTGTTGGTCATGTTTCAGTGTTTCTCTGTTTCAGTGTTGGTCATGTTTCAGTGTTTCTGTGTTTCAGTGTTGGTCATGTTTCAGTGTTGGTCATGTTTCAGTGTTGGTCATGTTTCAGTGTTGGTCATGTTTCTGTGTTTCAGTGTTGGTCATGTTTCTGTGTTTCTGTGTTTCAGTGTTGGTCATGTTTCAGTGTTTCTCTGTTTCAGTGTTGGTCATGTTTCAGTGTTGGTCATGTTTCAGTGTTGGTCATGTTTCAGTGTTTCTCTGTTTCAGTGTTGGTCATGTTTCAGTGTTTCTGTGTTTCAGTGTTGGTCATGTTTCAGTGTTGGTCATGTTTCAGTGTTGGTCATGTTTCAGTGTTTCTCTGTTTCAGTGTTGGTCATGTTTCAGTGTTGGTCATGTTTCAGTGTTTCTCTGTTTCAGTGTTGGTCATGTTTCAGTGTTGGTCATGTTTCAGTGTTGGTCATGTTTCTGTGTTGGTCATGTTTCAGTGTTGGTCATGTTTCTCTGTTTCAGTGTTGGTCATGTTTCTGTGTTTCAGTGTTGGTCATGTTTCACTGTTTCTGTGTTTCAGTGTTGGTCATGTTTCAGTGTTTCTCTGTTTCATTGTTGGTCATGTTTCTGTGTTTCAGTGTTGGTCATGTTTCAGTGTTGGTCATGTTTCTGTGTTGGTCATGTTTCAGTGTTGGTCATGTTTCAGTGTTTCTGTGTTTCAGTGTTGGTCATGTTTCAGTGTTGGTCATGTTTCAGTGTTTCTGTGTTTCAGTGTTGGTCATGTTTCTGTGTTGGTCATGTTTCAGTGTTTCTCTGTTTCAGTGTTGGTCATGTTTCAGTGTTGGTCATGTTTCAGTGTTTCTCTGTTTCAGTGTTGGTCATGTTTCAGTGTTTCTCCGTTTCAGTGTTGGTCATGTTTCAGTGTTTCTCTGTTTCAGTGTTGGTCATGTTTCAGTGTTGGTCATGTTTCAGTGTTGGTCATGTTTCAGTGTTTCTCTGTTTCAGTGTTGGTCATGTTTCAGTGTTTCTGTGTTTCAGTGTTGGTCATGTTTCAGTGTTGGTCATGTTTCAGTGTTGGTCATGTTTCAGTGTTTCTCTGTTTCAGTGTTGGTCATGTTTCAGTGTTGGTCATGTTTCTGTGTTGGTCATGTTTCAGTGTTGGTCATGTTTCTCTGTTTCAGTGTTGGTCATGTTTCTGTGTTGGTCATGTTTCTGTGTTTCAGTGTTGGTCATGTTTCTGTGTTTCAGTGTTGGTCATGTTTCTGTGTTGGTCATGTTTCTGTGTTTCAGTGTTGGTCATGTTTCAGTGTTGGTCATGTTTCAGTGTTTCTGTGTTTCAGTGCTGGTCATGTTTCAGTGCTGGTCATGTTTCAGTGTTGGTCATGTTTCAGTGTTGGTCATGTTTCAGTGTTTCTGTGTTTCAGTGTTGGTCATGTTTCAGTGTTGGTCATGTTTCTGTGTTTCAGTGTTGGTCATGTTTCAGTGTTGGTCATGTTTCAGTGTTGATCATGTTTCAGTGTTTCTGTGTTTCAGTGTTGGTCATGTTTCTGTGTTTCAGTGTTGGTCATGTTTCAGTGTTTCTGTGTTTCAGTGTTGGTCATGTTTCTGTGTTTCAGTGTTGGTCATGTTTCTGTGTTTCAGTGTTTCAGTGTTGGTCATGTTTCTGTGTTTCAGTGTTGGTCATGTTTCAGTGTTTCTGTGTTTCAGTGTTTCAGTGTTGGTCATGTTTCTGTGTTTCAGTGTTGGTCATGTTTCAGTGTTGGTCATGTTTCAGTGTTGGTCATGTTTCAGTGTTTCTGTGTTTCAGTGCTGAGGACCTGAAGAGGAAACGTGATTCCAGTGTTGACTTTATTTATTGATTATTGTTCAGATTTGAGGATTAAAAGTTGAGTAAATCCTGGCGTGTCGTCTGACTCAAGTCTGTCAAACCTGGAGAATCCTGGGGGGGGGTTGCTATGCATCATGGGAGAATCCTGGGGGGGGGGGGTTGCTATGGATTATGGGTAATTTCCTGAGGGGACAAAGTCTTCACCCAACCACAGTCCGGTCTGAAGAACTGGAGAGAGCTGTAATGGTAACGGGGCAGGAACGTCCTGGTCTTTACAGAAACTGCCTTCATGACGTCTGACGCATCCTGACCAGGGTCCTAAATTAGCATCCTGACCAGGGTCCTAAATTAGCATCCTGACCAGGGTCCTAAATTAGCATCCTGACCAGGGTCCTAAATTAGCATCCTGACCAGGGTCCTAAATTAGCATCCTGACCAGGGTCCTAAATTAGCACAGTTTACCAGCCAAATGCTGGTAAAATATGCAAGTGGCTGGTAGATTAGCTTCACTCACCAGCCAAAGAAACAATGGTAATGTATGGAGTGGTGGTGAAATGTGAACATTGACTGGCTATTTGGCTGGTGGACGAAAAAGTTAATTTTGAACCCTGATTCTGACTATATCCATCTAACAACGTGTTAACAAGCTCACACACCGTCGTTCACAACCCTGAGGAACCAAGCAGTCCGCTAACCGGCAAGTTCCACCGGATGGGTAACGGCTGCAGAACGGCGGCAGAGTCATTAGGTTTCCATTAAAGTCAGTGGGTGTATAATGGGTGTATTTTTGTGTATTGTGTGTATAATGTGTGTATTTCCACTGACTGCAGAACGTCTGCGTCCCTACTCCGTCCTATAGTAGTATATAACAGTACCAGCTCTATATAGTAGTATATAACAGTACCAGCTCTATATAGTAGTATATAACAGTACCAGCTCTATATAGTAGTATATAACAGTACCAGCTCTATATAGTAGTATATAATAGTACCTGCTCTATATAGTAGTATATAACAGTACCAGCTCTATATAGTAGTATATAATAGTACCAGCTCTATATAGTAGTATATAATAGTACCAGCTCTATATAGTAGTATATAATAGTACCTGCTCTATATAGTAGTATATAATAGTACCAGCTCTATATAGTAGTATATAATAGTACCTGCTCTATATAGTAGTATATAATAGTACCTGCTCTATATAGTAGTATATAATAGTACCTGCTCTATATAGTAGTATATAATAGTACCAGCTCTATATAGTAGTATATAACAGTATCAGCTCTATATAGTAGTATATAATAGTACCAGCTCTATATAGTAGTATATAATAGTACCTGCTCTATATAGTAGTATATAATAGTACCAGCTCTATATAGTAGTATATAATAGTATCAGCTCTATATAGTAGTATATAATAGTACCAGCTCTATATAGTAGTATATAATAGTACCTGCTCTATATAGTAGTATATAATAGTACCAGCTCTATATAGTAGTATATAACAGTATCAGCTCTATATAGTAGTATATAACAGTACCAGCTCTATATAGTAGTATATAATAGTACCAGCTCTATATAGTAGTATATAACAGTACCAGCTCTATATAGTAGTATATAACAGTATCAGCTCTATATAGTAGTATATAATAGTATCAGCTCTATATAGTAGTATATAATAGTACCAGCTCTATATAGTAGTATATAATAGTACCTGCTCTATATAGTAGTATATAATAGTACCAGCTCTATATAGTAGTATATAATAGTATCAGCTCTATATAGTAGTATATAATAGTACCAGCTCTATATAGTAGTATATAATAGTACCTGCTCTATATAGTAGTATATAATAGTACCAGCTCTATATAGTAGTATATAATAGTACCTGCTCTATATAGTAGTATATAATAGTACCAGCTCTATATAGTAGTATATAACAGTACCAGCTCTATATAGTAGTATATAATAGTACCTGCTCTATATAGTAGTATATAATAGTACCAGCTCTATATAGTAGTATATAACAGTACCAGCTCTATATAGTAGTATATAATAGTACCAGCTCTATATAGTAGTATATAATAGTACCAGCTCTATATAGTAGTATATAACAGTATCAGCTCTATATAGTAGTATATAATAGTACCAGCTCTATATAGTAGTATATAATAGTACCTGCTCTATATAGTAGTATATAATAGTACCAGCTCTATATAGTAGTATATAATAGTATCAGCTCTATATAGTAGTATATAATAGTACCAGCTCTATATAGTAGTATATAATAGTACCTGCTCTATATAGTAGTATATAATAGTACCAGCTCTATATAGTAGTATATAACAGTATCAGCTCTATATAGTAGTATATAACAGTACCAGCTCTATATAGTAGTATATAATAGTACCAGCTCTATATAGTAGTATATAACAGTACCAGCTCTATATAGTAGTATATAATAGTACCAGCTCTATATAGTAGTATATAATAGTACCAGCTCTATATAGTAGTATATAATAGTACCAGCTCTATATAGTAGTATATAACAGTACCAGCTCTATATAGTAGTATATAATAGTACCAGCTCTATATAGTAGTATATAACAGTACCAGCTCTATATAGTAGTATATAACAGTACCAGCTCTATATAGTAGTATATAATAGTACCAGCTCTATATAGTAGTATATAATAGTACCAGCTCTATATAGTAGTATATAATAGTACCAGCTCTATATAGTAGTATATAACAGTACCAGCTCTATATAGTAGTATATAATAGTACCAGCTCTATATAGTAGTATATAATAGTATTCAGCACACGGCAGATAGTGGAGGACAGGAAGTCGAGCACAGAAACAAAATAAAAATCTGGTTAATGTTCAAAATAAAATCCAGCGTGCTCACGGCGGATCATATTTCCTGCACTACACCTTGAAAACACAGCTCAGAGTAGTTTCCCCTCTACTCCTCTGGATGAAACTAACTGGTGGTGGTTTTGTGGTTCTATTCTACGTGAATTCGTGAGATCTCGTGGGTCGTGACTACAGCTGTCAGTCATGGCTGCAGCCGTTACGCAACAAATCAGGACCTGGTGGGTGTTGATGGACGACGGAGGATTGTTTAAATAGAAACCATAACAGGTGTGTGTGTGTGTGTGTGTGTGTGTGTGTGTGTGTGTGTGTCTGCCTCCTAACGGAGGATGTGCAGAGTTTAAGGGATTATTTAATGTGTTTATAACGCATGATGTGCAGAGATTAAGGGATTATTTTATGTGGTGAGGAAGACAGAACGGACCCAAACGCTAGGCTCAGCAGACAAAACAAGTTTTATTAAAGGAGAGGGAAGAGGAAGGAGTGGGGAGGCGGACGCCAGGGACAGGAGTAAGGGCTCTGGGGCTGGAGTAGGACGAAGAGGGAGACTACTGGGGTAGGATGGTAAGGGACTGCTGAGGGGATAGGATGGTGAGGGAGCTAGCGGGGAATAGGATTGGAGGGAGCTGGGGATGCGCGGAGGAACCGGGACCAAGGGAGCCGAAGAGGAGGCACTGGAGTCCGGGGAAGATGGGAGTCGAGGCGGAGGGTGGCTGGAAGCTGGAACGAAGGCAGGGCAGGAGCAGAGCAGGATGGAGCGGAGAGCCATGGGAGGGGGACCGAATGGTGAAGCCAGCTGACTGGAGGTACGGGAAGCGAGTGGAGAGAATTACTGCAGGGAAGAAACAAAAAGTCAGCGACAGACAAGGACAGGTAAGTACAAAGTTTTCTCAGAGAGCTTGTGTTAGCGTGTCACCAGAATGACTGAAGCAACGATCAAGCGAAGATGATGAGTGGATCCGGGGTCCATATCCTGGGCTTGATAGTAGATGGCTGGCAGGTGTGTACGGTGGGAGAGGTGATGGTGGGATGACGAGCAGGTGTGTGTAGTCAGCTGGCAGGAGGAGGGAAAACACAGAGGACACAGAGAGAGGCAAAACAAACAGAAACTGACAATGGGACTAAAATGGGCCCTAGGAAAACAAAGACTCACAGCCAGCCGACCCCAACCATCACAATCACAATTTAATGTGTTTCTAACAGAGGATGTGCAGAGATTAAGGGATTATTTAATGTGTTTCTAACGGAGGACGTGCAGAGATTAAGGGATTATTTAATGTGTTTCTAACGGAGGACGTGCAGAGATTAAGGGATTATTTAATGTGTTTCTAACGGAGGATGTGCAGAGATTAAGGGATTATTTAATGTGTTTCTAACGGAAGATGTGCAGAGATTAAGGGATTATTTAATGTGTTTCTAACAGAGGATGTGCAGAGATTAAGGGATTATTTAATGTGTTTCTAACGGAGGATGTGCAGAGATTAAGGGATTATTTAATGTGTTTCTAACGGAGGATGTGCAGAGATTAAGGGATTATTTAATGTGTTTCTAATACATGATGTGCAGAGTTTAAGGGATTATTTAATGTGTTTCTGTGTTTCAGGAGCGAGTAACCAAACTGTCTCCCAGAGAACACACTGAAGAGGATCTGAGCCGACTGATGTGACCATAGTCAGTATATATAATGGAGCAGCAGGTCCTGTGTCTCTGGACGGAGACCAGTGAAGTCTCTTTCCCGGTGATGGCTGAGCGTTACTGAGCAGCCTCCAACTGAGCTTGAAGACGTAGATGTGACGTGAGCAACCTGTCTGAAAGTTGGAAGTCTTCTGGTAGCTGTGCCAAGAGAAATCTCAATCATTCCCAATCTAGCAGAGACGGAGAGCGTAGGTATATGTAAGGAGATAACATAGACACAGGCTAATTATTGATCACTAAAATGATAGTTAACATTAGTAATTAAACTTAAACAGCTAATGGAAGTCCAAACTGCCTGAGAGCTTCTCCTGTACTATACGGTAATTCCTCTACTATGAGACAGTAAGTCTCGTGGTTATGACCCAATCGTTAGCCTATTTTTATAAAAACATCTGCTACGGAGCCATAACGTGAGGTACAAGGTAATGGAGCCTTTTATACATTGTCGTGTTTCTTTAGAAATAAACAATGGACAAATAGAGTCTTTAAACTCTTCAGATGTAAAGTTATTCTCTGTCAAAGTGACGTCAGAATGAATGGCAGTCAATGGGATGCTAACGGAGGTGATGGCTTGGTAGCATCAGAATGGCGCCATAGGAGGTTCGCGGTCCGAGGAGAAGCTGACCCTCTTGGTATTGACGGACGGCGTTCCTCAGCGGAGCCGGGCCACAGACGTTCTGCAGTCAGTGGAAATCCGGAGTAAGTTCTGCAGATCTTCATTCTGGATCACGGCTGAAAACTGTAGTTGGCTGTTTTCACACTTGGTCCGTTTCAGCTCTTAATGCAGCCGTGGTTTCAGCCCTCCAAAAGAACTCAGGACTTATTAGTCAGCATTTTGCACATGTGAACGTTACAACAGTCCAACGACAAAACGCAGATATAGTGTTTAAAAACGTTTAGATTCACAATTAATTTTGACCCACGTAGTTGTGCGCCAAACTAAAATGACGGGAAACTGTTCTCAAACTTTAATTACGTGACATTTAAAGCAGAATTTGTCCGATTAACAAACTTTGAGACTCTTGATATTCAGGCTCCTCCAAAGTCCCCAGAATGCATTGCACGGCTGCTTTCATAGAAATGATTGGTTAAAGAAACACGCCGACTTATTGGGACTTTGTCTTATTCACCGTATCCCCCAGAGTTAGATAAGTCCAGACATACCCTGTGCTAAGCTAGGCTAGCTGGAGCCGGTTACCTCCAGGATCTGTGCTAAGCTAGGCTAGCTGGAGCCAGTTACCTCCAGGATCTGTGCTAAGCTAAGCTAGGCTAGCTGGAGCCGGTTACCTCCAGGATTTTTCTACCCAAAATGTGACATTTGTGTCTCCTTCTTTGGACCTAATCCTTCCTTCCTTCCTTCTACTTTTTATAAGTTTCTGGCTTTTTTCTTCTTACGTCAGTGTTTTTGAAGTTTGTGATACTATTTTGACCTGTTCTTGCCTTCCTTCCTTCCTTCTTTCTACCGTCTTTTTCCAACTTTTTGTCTCTTTTACAGTTGTTGTCTCCTGTTCCCACCAGAATTTAAATGTTTCCAGGTCCAAGTCTGTTATTTAGTAAATCTATCTCTGACATACAGCGCTGTACGGTTCCTCTTTATGGAGACTTATAAAGACTTTTTTTCTACCATAAATGATCAGGGTGTTCTTGTCTTACAGAAACTACTCAAGGGAACATTACTGAAACCAGTTTGAGAACCAGTGGTCTAAGCGTTGAAATGACGCCAGCGGACTCGTAGCGTTGAGACACAAAGAACCACAACGACATAAATAAATGATTTATTAGAATTTCTTTCTCTTCAAAAGCGGTCGTTGACACAAAGACTTCCACACGTTCAGA
>NC_050181.1:20552321-20574821 GCF_008315115.2 Sander lucioperca
CGAGTACTTCTTTTGGGATTATTAATCCAGATTCATGTTGTGCTAAAACTCGGAGCTAACTGCTAACAGATGCTAACCGCCCGGACAGGAAGTAGCGGGCTAAAGCTACATGCTAACAGCTAACAGCTGTCGGCCGGCGGCAGTCAGAAGCGCGTGAGTGAACGCACACGCAGAGAAAGAAAGGCAGACTTACTGTCGGCTTTAGAAACATCACATCACAGCTCGCTAGCCTGCAGGCTAATCAGGCTAATCCACTCCGACTTCTGCTGCTGACACTTCCGGCTTCTTCTCTTCGGTGGTGGTGACGTAATGACGCAGCGGTGACACTCTGCCGCCGCCTGCTGCTCGTTGTACGTACGTCAGGGTCTCTGTTTGTCTGGGGTGAGATTACCATAGACTGTATATAAACATTACATGTTGTTTTTATCGTCTTTGTCACTTTTTGTTTACGTTTTGGTCCCGTTTTTACGTTTATGTCGCCTCGTTCGACGTTTCTTCTTTTCATAATTAGCCTGCGGTGTGACGCATGCGCACTCTACCTCCATTATCCAGCGCATCCCGGTTTCTCTTTCAAAATAAAAGCTGCATTTATAGATAGATAGAGACACATAGATAGACAGTTAACAGTATACGTTTGTGCAGTACGTTTGAAACAGCCCCGAAATCACCATCACCAAACCCACCAGACTCCATATAAATAATCAGGACTTTTATCATCGTAAAACACACAGAAACTAAATCAAACTATCAAAAGCCGTCTTGGTTCATCTTTCCACTGTTCCAACAATCACCACTCTGGTTTGGTTGAAATGTGGAGATATGCTGGCTCTATACACGTTAAAAGTCCTGATTATTTACATGGAGTCTGGTGGGTTGAGAAAAACGAGCAGGTGTTGGTTACCTGGTTCACTCTTGATCCTGGCGCTCTGAGCCGCAGAGACGCTGCTGCTGCCGTTCATCATGCAGCGAGTGACGGAGAGGACTCCGCTGCCTCACTCCTCTACACACACACACACACACACACACACACACACACACACACACACACACGCACACGTTTCCAGAAGATTAGTAATGCTGCTTACACCAAGGTCCTCCCCTACCTTTGTTATGTAACTTAATAACACCTTCAGACAGTTTGTGCCTCTCCTCTCATCCTCAACGTTAGTTTGATTTCTGGTTTCAGAGTGATGAAGACAGCTGGATATAAAACAGGATGGCGGCTCTACAGGACGATTATTTTCTTGACATTTTCCTAAAACACACTTCATTCAAAGTGGACAGAAACTAAATCAAACTATCAAAAGCCGTCTTGGTTCATCTTTCCACTGTTCCAACAATCACCACTCTGGTTTGGTTGGATGTTGAAATAAACCCTTAATTCACCCATTTACATGTGGAGATATGCTGGCTCTATACACGCTAAAAGTCCTGATTATTTACATGGAGTCTGGTGGAGATATGCTGGCTCTATACACGCTAAAAGTCCTGATTATTTACATGGAGTCTGGTGGAAATATGCTGGCTCTATACACGCTAAAAGTCCTGATTATTTACATGGAGTCTGGTGGAAATATGCTGGCTCTATACACGCTAAAAGTCCTGATTATTTACATGGAGTCTGGTGGAAATATGCTGGCTGTATACACACTAAAAGTATTGATTATTTACATGGAGTCTGGTGGAAATATGCTGGCTCTATACACGCTAAAAGTCCTGATTATTTACATGGAGTCTGGTGTAGTTTGGTGATGGGGATTTCGGGGCTGTTTCATGTTAAACTAAAAGGATCTTACTCTTTAACTAAATGATGTAAGTTGTGTACTGGACTAATTCCAAAGATTGTTGTCCCATCAGTCAAAAAAACGATATTAAGGGTTTGTTGTTTCAGTGTTTAACTTTCCATCATCCGGACCAGCAGGTGGCGGTAGTCAGTTGGACAGCACACACACACACACACACACACACACACACACACACACACACACACACACACACACACACACACACACACACACACACTCTCTCTCTCTCTGGTCCAGACAGAATTTTTCCGTTTTATTAATTAATTTGTGAACCATAAATAAAGTCTCAGTAGATTCTGTAGAAAATGTATTTTATTTATAATAAAACTGTACTTTATTTAAGAAATAAAACAATATAATATACACTATATTTTTTTCCAATTTTTTCTAACCACAACACGACGTTAGGGAGGGTTGGTTGTGGGACTGTTTACTTGTCTGTTATACACACCAATAAAACCAACCAACCATCTGATGCTGGAACCCCCGCCTCCACCTCCCCTCACCTGTGGAGAGTTTCCCGGCAGGAGGACAGGTGTATTTACAGCTGGATGTAGCCTATAGATCGATCATTTCTCCGGGGGAGGGCACCGGTGACTCGATGGAGATCGGACCCGCAGAAGATGTGTTCTCGGCGGGCAGGATGCCATGTGGATGCGGGCTTCTGTCCTGCAGGATGCGGGTTACTTTGCAGACTCGGAGCCGCTGATTAGCACCGCGACAGGCCGGGGAGGGAGCCCTAAACAGAGGGGAGACTCCTCTTCTCCGGGGAGGGAGCCCTAAACAGATGGGAGACTGATGCCTACACTTTGGTTCCTCTTCTCGGAGTCTGGATGTGCGAGACAGCCGCTCTCCTCCGCGGCCCCCAGACTGCATCTCTGTCCCCGGGCCCCAGTGCTCTGTCTCCCCGCCGCTGGTTTCAGCATCTGGCCCCGGACCAGGTTAAAGTCAGGAGGGGAGATTTCAAGAACAAGACGCTGTCCGCTGTCGCAGTGTGTTTTTAATTTATTTTTACTCTGTGAAAAATACATAAAATAAAAATGCTAGGCTACTGATACATGTAAAGTAGTTTTTCAGCGGGGTTGGCTGGTGTTTTGTAGCCGATGTCTCTGGTTTCATCCTCCGTCTTTTGTCCTCATGTTTTCTCCCGGAGTTCCTCCCCCCGCGGCGCTGGGCGGGGTTTCATACCGGACTAGACGCTCCTTTTGTCGGATCCGTTTCGAGCTGACTCCCCGGGGTTTACGGCTGAAAAAAACACACTTTGAAAGTCCCGAAATAATCCAAACGACCACAGTGGTGTGCAGTATTAAATCGGGTTTCTGTCTCAATCTGCAGGTGAGTAGTTAGTTGTGATTTTAAAGCATATTTGTGGGTTTTTCTGGTCGTTTGTCCCCGAGTCTCCAGAACATTCATGGCGGCTTCGCAGTGAAGGCTTCTGGGGCAGCTGCTTGTCATCCAGCCCGCTCAGCACCCAAATCTGCACAAATCTGCACTTTGGCAGTTAAATAACTCACACCAGATGAACATAACGTCATTTTAATCCCATATTTTATGCAACCAAAGACACTGTATGTCGACGAATTTTACCTTTTAAGCAGTTTTGCTAAACGCTGCAATTATCTGCTTGCACACGTGTACGAAAACATTTTGTGTTCAAACGCTTTAATATTAATCTCGTGTTTGTATTGTCTCAGTTTACACATTTAGGTAAAAAAGCTTTAGCTAAGTGTACAGTACAGTTCAGCGGAAGCTACGTGGTGACTCCTGCCGGAGAACGGACGCCATTACTGGGGCAGCTGCAGCCTGACGGCCCGCTGCTCTCAGCTAACGTTACCGCTGCACGTCGCACTAACAAACTCCATTTAGAAACCCTAAAACTAAACACGGCGCCAGACTTTTGTCTTATATAAAACATACATCGATATTCTCGTTTATGTCTTTGTGAATTCGGCTCGTAAACAGTTGATTTCAGACAAACTCTTGACTTCTGCCGAGTCGATCCAACCGACTCTCTACTGCCCTCCGTGCTCTGTTTTGGAGGCATCATATTTAGAAATGGAGCCACTTTTAAGAACGTTTTTTCTTTTTTAAATAAATTTAATTCCTGCCGAATAAATTAGTTGCTCATAAAGATCGACGACAGTGTCTCACATTAGCTGTATGTTTACATATATAGGTTTATATAAGCGCTTTTTTATTTAAAGTGACAGATTTTTGAATGGAGTCTGGATAAACATTATAGTGGAGTCCAGCCTGCCCTCAGAATGACCTGTTCTGGGTTCAACACACACTGAGCTCATAACATTGTTGAGCAGTTTCACGCTGAGGCTAAATATTCAGTTTACACCTGTAATACGGGAATACATCGCGTAATCTTCGCCCCGCAGTTTGACCTTGTCAGCGGGCCGCGGTGACGCACCGCAGCCGGGGACAGGTTACCTCGGCCGGTCAGTCAGGGTCAGAACAGCCGGGGACAGGTTGCCTCGGCCGGTCAGTCAGGGTCAGACCAGTCGGGGATCAGAGCGCTGAGGGCTTTATGTTTTTGGGGAAAACGTTATTGACATTAGCTGCTTTTTATTTTATTTTTTTTATTTTTTTGGGGCTCAACCCAGACCTACATGGTGTCCCCCGGTCAGATTTTTTTTTCCCATTTTGGCAGATGTTTGCAATATTTTTCAAGCCAATTCATTACAGAAATCTGTTCATCTTTTGGGAAAAAACCTGATAGTTGCCAAGGAAAATGTCAAGAAAATAATCGTCCTGTAGAGCCGCCATCCTGTTTTATATCCAGCTGTCTTCATCACTCTGAAACCAGAAATCAAACTAACGTTGAGGATGAGAGGAGAGGCACAAACTGTCTGAAGGTGTTATTAAGTTACATAACAAAGGTAGGGGAGGACCTTGGTGTAAGCAGCATTACTAATCTTCTGGAAACGTGTGTGTGTGTGTGTGTGTGTGTGTGTGTGTGTGTGTGTGTGTGTGTGTGTGTGTGTGTGTGTAGAGGAGTGAGGCAGCGGAGTCCTCTCCGTCACTCGCTGCATGATGAACGGCAGCAGCAGCGTCTCTGCGGCTCAGAGCGCCAGGATCAAGAGTGAACCAGGTAACCAACACCTGCTCGTTTTTCTCAACCCACCAGACTCCATGTAAATAATCAGTACTTTTAGCGTGTATAGAGCCAGCATATTTCCACCAGACTCCATGTAAATAATCAGTACTTTTAGCGTGTATAGAGCCAGCATATTTCCACCAGACTCCATGTAAATAATCAGGACTTTTAGCGTGTATAGAGCCAGCATATCTCCACCAGACTCCATGTAAATAATCAGGACTTTTAGCGTGTATAGAGCCAGCATATCTCCACCAGACTCCATGTAAATAATCAGGACTTTTAGCGTGTATAGAGCCAGCATATCTCCACCAGACTCCATGTAAATAATCAGGACTTTTAGCGTGTATAGAGCCAGCATATCTCCACCAGACTCCATGTAAATAATCAGGACTTTTAGCGTGTATAGAGCCAGCATATCTCCACCAGACTCCATGTAAATAATCAGGACTTTTAGCGTGTATAGAGCCAGCATATCTCCACCAGACTCCATGTAAATAATCAGGACTTTTAGCGTGTATAGAGCCAGCATATTTCCACATGTAAATGGATGAATTAAGGGTTTATTTCAACCAAACCAGAGTGGTGATTGTTGGAACAGTGGAAAGATGAACCAAGACGGCTTTTGGTAGTTTTATTTAGTTTCTGTCCACTTTGAATGAAGTGTGTTTTACGATGATAAAAGTCCTGATTATTTACATGGAGTCTGGTGGGTTAGTGACTCTAACTGCTGCTGAACATTAGTCCTGTAGGGTTACATTACAGCTTGGTTCTTGTTTAATACTGGACCAGTTTCACAGATTGTTGTTCCCAAATCCTTCACAAGAAAGTCTTATTTTGGAGTAGACTGCAGAGTTTGGAGACAAAGTGTTGTACTGTTCCTTTAAGAGACCGCTGCAGTACCTGACAGGTGTGTTGTCAGGTAAAAAGTATTCAGATTACTGTAGTAAAAGTACTAATACCACACTGTATAAAATGCTCTGTTACAGTTAAAGTCCTGCAGTGAAAATGTTACTTAAGTAAAGTCTGTAAGTATCATGTAGTGGAGTAGAAGTAGAAAGTGGCATGAAAAGACTCAAGTAAAGTACAAGTACCTCAACATTTGGACTGAAGTACAGTAGTGGAGTACATGTACTCAGTTACATCGTGGCGCTGTGTGTGTGCAGATGATTGGACGAAGGAGGACTGTCTGATGCTGCTGGAGAGGATCCGGACTCTGCTGCCCGACACCGACGCCATGAAGTACAAAACCACCGAGTCGCACTTCGACTGGGACAAAGTCGGCTTCGGCAGCTTCACCGGAGAAATGTGCCGCCAGAAATGGCAGAAAGTCTCCTCTGACGTACGAACCCTCACCACAGCCATCCCATAATATACTCACTACCATTCAGTGGTGGTGCTCTGCTATTGGTCCGTTTTAATCCTGCCGTTGTAATAGTTTTGACACTTTTTCCGACAATTTTGATGCTTTTTGCAGCTCGTTTTCCCGACATTTTTGAAACCTCTTTCGCCCATTTTATTTTGCAGTTGTAGTTGTTGCTATTAACTTATTTTTTTGGGGAAGTTTAGTCAGTTTTTTCGACATTGTTGGTACTTTCTCCTGCTGAAAGTTAGTTTTTTGTGATGTTTTTGATGTTTTTTTCCTCTAAACCGTGTGAAAATGGTGAAAATTTCTATTATTGATTATAAATCCTGTTGTGATGGATGTACTGATCATGTCTGTCTGTCTGTCTGTCTGTCTCTGTGTGTGTGTGTCTGTCTGTCTCTCTGTGTGTGTGTCTGTCTGTCTCTGTGTGTGTGTGTGTGTGTGTGTGTCTGTCTCTGTGTGTGTGTGTGTGTGTGTGTCTGTCTGTCTCTGTGTGTGTGTGTGTGTGTGTGTGTGTGTCTGTCTCTGTGTGTGTGTGTGTGTGTCTGTCTCTGTGTGTGTGTGTGTGTGTCTGTCTCTGTGTGTGTGTGTGTGTGTGTGTGTCTGTCTCTCTGTGTGTGTGTGTGTGTCTGTGTGTGTGTGTGTGTCTGTCTCTCTGTGTGTGTGTGTGTGTGTGTGTGTGTGTGTGTGTGTGTCTGTCTCTCTGTGTGTGTGTGTGTGTGTGTGTCTCTGTGTGTGTGTGTGTGTGTGTGTGTGTGTCTCTCTGTGTGTGTGTGTGTGTGTGTGTGTGTGTGTGTGTGTCTGTCTCTCTGTGTGTGTGTGTGTGTGTCTGTCTGTCTCTGTGTGTGTGTGTGTGTGTGTCTGTCTCTGTGTGTGTGTGTGTGTGTGTGTGTGTGTGTGTGTGTGTGTGTCTGTCTCTGTGTGTGTGTGTGTGTGTGTGTGTGTGTGTGTGTTTCAGGTCCGTAAGTACAGAACGATGACGGAGCTCATCGTTGATGCCACTGAGTTTGTGAAGAATCCGTACAAAGGCAAGAAACTGAAGGTGAGTCTGAAACCAGTCAGGTCATGTGATCAGTACACAACATAATGGAGATTGTTGTTAGTTGGCATGACAACACGCATCCGTAAACAAGGGTTATAATTCAGGAGACTCACGGACAGATAGGTCTGATTCATGGTTCTGAAATACTAAGTTAGGAGCTACGTTTCCATCCACATGTCAGTCCAGTTATCTGAAGTTGGGTAAAAGAACTCGTGCTAATGAAGCTGGTGAAAGACTGTTTCCATCCAACGGCTTTACAGCCAATAACAACCTGTGTGTAACGACGTCACGTGCTGTTTAGCGGTCAAATTGGTATATCAGTCCTTCCAGAAAAATGGGGAGTTTTTTGTGATTGTTTTGGGCTAAAATCCTTGATTATGCGGCACGTTTTCTTAAAAAATGCGATGGAATATGCGGGATATTTATGCAATTTTATGCGATGAAATTGCGGGAACTTGCAAAAACTGTGGTTTCATCGCGGGGTTTGCAGCTTTTCGATAGTTACTTACTTACTGCCTACCTACCTACCTACTTACTTACTTACTGCCTACCTACCTACCTACTTACTTACTGCCTACCTACCTACCTACCTACTTACTTACTTACTGCCTACCTACCTACCTACCTACTTACTTACTTACTGCCTACCTACCTACCTACTTACTTACTTACTGCCTACCTACCTACCTACTTACTTACTTACTGCCTACCTACCTACCTACCTACTTACTTACTGCCTACCTACCTACTTACTTACTTACTGCCTACCTACCTACTTACTTACTTACTGCCTACCTACCTACCTACTTACTTACTTACTGCCTACCTACCTACTTACTTACTTACTGCCTACCTACCTACCTACTTACTTACTGCCTACCTACCTACTTACTTACTTACTGCCTACCTACCTACCTACTTACTTACTGCCTACCTACCTACCTACCTACTTACTTACTGCCTACCTACCTACTTACTTACTTACTGCCTACCTACCTACTTACTTACTTACTGCCTACCTACCTACCTACCTACTTACTTACTGCCTACCTACCTACTTACTTACTTACTGCCTACCTACCTACCTACTTACTTACTGCCTACCTACCTACCTACTTACTTACTGCCTACCTACCTACCTACCTACCTACTTACTTACTGCCTACCTACCTACCTACTTACTTACTTACTGCCTACCTACTTACTTACTTACTGCCTACCTACCTACCTATTTACTTACTTACTGCCTACCTACCTACCTACTTACTGCCTACCTACCTACTTACTTACTTACTGCCTACCTACCTACTTACTTACTTACTGCCTACCTACTTACTTACTTACTGCCTACCTACCTACCTATTTACTTACTTACTGCCTACCTACCTACCTACTTACTGCCTACCTACCTACTTACTTACTTACTGCCTACCTACCTACCTACCTACTTACTTACTTACTGCCTACCTACCTACTTACTTACTTACTGCCTACCTACCTACTTACTTACTGCCTACCTACCTACTTACTTACTGCCTACCTACCTACTTACTTACTTACTGCCTACCTACCTACCTACTTACTTACTTACTGCCTACCTACCTACCTACTTACTTACTGCCTACCTACCTACCTACTTACTTACTTACTGCCTACCTACCTACTTACTTACTTACTGCCTACCTACCTACTTACTTACTTACTGCCTACCTACCTACCTACTTACTTACTGCCTACCTACCTACCTACTTACTGCCTACCTGCCTACCTACTTACTTACTTACTGCCTACCTACCTACCTACTTACTTACTTACTGCCTACCTACCTACTTACTTACTTACTGCCTACCTACCTACTTACTTACTGCCTACCTACCTACTTACTTACTTACTACCTACCTACTTACTTACTTACTTACTGCCTACCTACCTACCTACTTACTTACTTACTGCCTACCTACCTACTTACTTACTTACTGCCTACCTACCTACTTACTTACTTACTGCCTACCTACCTACTTACTTACTTACTGCCTACCTACCTACCTACTTACTTACTGCCTACCTACCTACCTACTTACTTACTAGCCTACCTACCTACTTACTTACTTACTGCCTACCTACCTACCTTACTTACTTACTGCCTACCTACCTACCTACTTACTTACTGCCTACCTACCTACCTACTTACTTACTGCCTACCTACCTACCTACTTACTTACTGCCTACCTACCTACTTACTTACTTACTGCCTACCTACCTACCTACCTATACTTACTGCCTACCTACCTACTCTACTTACTTACTGCCTACCTACCTACTTACTTACTTACTGCCTACCTACCTACTTACTTACTGCCTACCTACCTACCTACCTACTTACTTACTTACTGCCTACCTACCTACCTACTTACTTACTGCCTACCTACCTACCTACTACTTACTTACTGCCTACCTACCTACCTACTTACTTACTGCCTACCTACCTACTTACTTACTTACTGCCTACCTACCTACCTACTTACTTACTTACTGCCTACCTACCTACCTACTTACTTACTTACTGCCTACCTACCTACTACTTACTTACTGCCTACCTACCTACTACTTACTTACTTACTGCCTACCTACCTACTTACTTACTTACTGCCTACCTACCTACTACTTACTTACTGCCTACCTACCTACCTACTTACTTACTTACTGCCTACCTACCTACTACTTACTTACTGCCTACCTACCTACTTACTTACTTACTGCCTACCTACCTACTTACTTACTTACTGCCTACCTACCTACTACTTACTTACTGCCTACCTACCTACCTACTTACTTACTGCCTACCTACCTACCTACTTACTTACTTACTGCCTACCTACCTACCTACTTACTTACTGCCTACCTACCTACCTACTACTTACTTACTGCCTACCTACCTACCTACTTACTTACTTACTGCCTACCTACCTACCTACTTACTTACTGCCTACCTACCTACCTACTTACTTACTTACTGCCTACCTACCTACCTACCTACTTACTTACTGCCTACCTACCTACCTACTTACTTACTTACTGCCTACCTACCTACCTACTTACTTACTGCCTACCTACCTACTACTTACTTACTGCCTACCTACCTACCTACCTACTTACTTACTGCCTACCTACCTACCTACTACTTACTTACTGCCTACCTACTACTTACTTACTGCCTACCTACCTACCTACCTACTTACTTACTGCCTACCTACCTACTACTTACTTACTGCCTACCTACCTACTACTTACTTACTGCCTACCTACCTACCTACTTACTACTTACTGCCTACCTACCTACTTACTTACTTACTGCCTACCTACCTACTTACTTACTGCCTACCTACCTACTTACTTACTTACTGCCTACCTACCTACCTACTTACTTACTGCCTACCTACCTACTTACTACTGCCTACCTACCTACTTACTTACTGCCTACCTACCTACCTACTTACTTACTTACTGCCTACCTACCTACCTACTTACTTACTGCCTACCTACCTACCTACTACTTACTTACTGCCTACCTACCTACTTACTTACTTACTGCCTACCTACCTACTTACTTACTTACTGCCTACCTACCTACCTACACTTACTTACTGCCTACCTACCTACTTACTTACTGCCTACCTACCTACCTACTTACTTACTGCCTACCTACCTACTTACTTACTGCCTACCTACCTACTTACTTACTTACTGCCTACCTACCTACTTACTTACTTACTGCCTACCTACCTACCTACTTACTTACTTACTGCCTACCTACCTACTTACTTACTGCCTACCTACCTACTTACTTACTGCCTACCTACCTACTACTTACTGCCTACCTACCTACCTACTTACTTACTGCCTACCTACCTACTTACTTACTGCCTACCTACCTACCTACTTACTTACTGCCTACCTACCTACCTACCTACCTACTTACTTACTGCCTACCTACCTACTACTTACTACTGCCTACCTACCTACTACTTACTTACTGCCTACCTACCTACTTACTTACTGCCTACCTACCTACTTACTTACTTACTGCCTACCTACCTACCTACTTACTTACTGCCTACCTACCTACCTACTTACTTACTGCCTACCTACCTACCTACTTACTTACTGCCTACCTACCTACTTACTTACTTACTGCCTACCTACCTACCTACTTACTTACTGCCTACCTACCTACTTACTTACTGCCTACCTACCTACCTACTTACTTACTGCCTACCTACCTACTTACTTACTTACTGCCTACCTACCTACCTACCTACCTACTTACTTACTGCCTACCTACCTACTTACTTACTTACTGCCTACCTACCTACCTACTTACTTACTGCCTACCTACCTACCTACTTACTTACTTACTGCCTACCTACCTACTTACTTACTTACTGCCTACCTACCTACCTACTTACTTACTGCCTACCTACCTACCTACTTACTTACTGCCTACCTACCTACCTACTTACTTACTTACTGCCTACCTACCTACCTACTTACTTACTGCCTACCTACCTACCTACTTACTTACTGCCTACCTACCTACCTACCTACTTACTTACTGCCTACCTACCTACTTACTTACTTACTGCCTACCTACCTACCTACTTACTACCTACCTACCTACCTACCTACTTACTTACTGCCTACTACCTACCTACCTACTTACTTACTTACTGCCTACCTACCTACCTACTACTTACTTACTGCCTACCTACCTACCTACTTACTTACTGCCTACCTACCTACCTACTACTTACTTACTGCCTACCTACCTACTTACTTACTTACTGCACCTACCTACCTACTTACTTACTGCCTACCTACCTACCTACTACTTACTTACTGCCTGCCTACCTACTTACTTACTTACTGCCTACCTACCTACCTACTTACTTACTACTGCCTACCTACTTACTTACTTACTGCCTACCTACCTACCTACTCTACTTACTTACTACTGCCTACCTACCTACCTACTTACTTACTTACTGCCTACCTACCTACTTACTTACTTACTGCCTACCTACCTACTTACTTACTGCCTACCTACCTACTTACTTACTGCCTACCTACCTACCTACCTACTTACTTACTTACTGCCTACCTACCTACCTACCTACTTACTTACTACTGCCTACCTACCTACCTACCTACTTACTTACTGCCTACCTACCTACTTACTTACTTACTGCCTACCTACTTACTTACTACCTACCTACTTACTTACTTACTGCCTACCTACCTACCTACCTACTTACTTACTTACTGCCTACCTACCTACTTACTTACTTACTGCCTACCTACCTACCTACTTACTGCCTACCTACCTACTTACTTACAGACCGGACTGACCCAGAACAGACCCAGAACAGACCAGACAGACCAGACTGACCGGTGTGTGTGTGTGCGTGTGTCTTTGTCTCTTTGTGTGTGTGTGTGTGTGTGTGTGTGTGTGTGTGTGTGTGTGTGTGTGTGTGTGTGTGTAGGGCAGTATGAGAGCGTACCATGAGGCCCATCCTGATGTGTCCTCTTACTTACTGCCTGCCTGCCTACCTACCTACCTACCTACCTACCTACCTACCTACTTACTTAATTACTGCCTGCCTACCTACCTACATACTTACCTACGAAATTGCGGGAACTCTTTAAAACTGTGGTTTCATCGTGGGGTTTACAGCTTTTCGATGATGATCACGTTGTGTAATTACGTCACTTCATAACGTTCCCATGGCAACAGGGGAAAACGGCTGCTCTTGTGTGAAGTAAACGCAACATTTTTCATCTTTCTGCTAAGATATATGGGACTTTTTACAACGAAAATGTGGGGATTATGAAATCATGCAAGCCCCGCATATTTTGCCCAGAAATCTAAAACCCCCGAAATATATGCGGACTTTGGCTGATTACGCATTGAATTATGGGATGGCATAATTATGTTTTTCTGGAGGGACTGGTGTGTGATGGTGGATTTCTTCCATAAAGCTGGGACGGTGTGTGTGTCCAGAGACACCATGGGAGTCCATCTGGGCCTACTGACTTGTTGGTGCACACCTTCTTTTTTTTTTTAAGCTAATTTTTTGGGCATTTTCGCCTTTAATAGACAGGACAGCTGTAGACAGGAAGGGGGGGGAAGACATGCAGCAAATGGCCCCAGGTCGGACTCGAACCCTGAGCCGCTGCGTCGAGGACTGATGCTGCGTTCAGGACACAATGTTTAGCCTGTAAGTTAGGACTTCAAGTCACAACTCCCGACTTGGTAGCGTTCCAGGCAAAGTCACCACAAACCCTTCTAGCTAGCGTTAGCGGCTACCTAACGTTGACGTTAGCTTGCGCTAGCTGATACTAGCGATTTCTAGTCAGTGACGTATTTTGGGCTTAATTTAATAAACATAAACTGTAGTTCTATCTATCTCTCTCTCTCTCTCTCTCTCTCTCTCTCTCTCTCTCTCTCTCTCTCTCTCTCTCTCTCTATTCTTTAGTATTTCTGAGAGGCTTTGACCTTTGACCCAGTCTCTCTGCTTTCTAACAGACTCATCCAGACTTCCCTAAAAAACCTCTGACTCCGTACTTCCGCTTCTTCATGGAGAAGAGAGCCAAATACGCCAAAATCCACCCAGAGATGAGCAACCTGGACCTGACCAAGATCCTGTCCAAGAAGTACAAGGAGCTGCCTGACAAGAAGAAGGTACACACACACACACACACACACACACACACACACACACACACACACACACACACACACACACACACACACACACACACACACAGAAACACACACACACACACACACAGAAACACACACACAGAGAAACACACACACACACACACAGAGAAACACACACACACACACACACCGAGAAACACACACACACACACACACACACACACACACACACACACACACGCACACATAGAAACACACACACACACACACACGCACACACATAGAAACACACACACACACACACACACACACACGCACACACACATAGAAACACACACACACACACACACACACAGACACACACTCAGGGTTCCTGCCTCATTCTCAACAAGCTTGTACAGGCGATCTTATCTTTCGGTCAGGACCATTTTTTAAATAATAAGTTATTTTGATTAATAATACTTTTGATTAATAATAATTATTTTGATTAATAATAATTATTTTGATTCCTGCAGCAAAAGTACATCACAGAGTTCCAGCGGGAGAAAGAAGAGTTTGAGAAGAACATGGCTCGATTCAAGTAAGTTCCTCTAAATGTGACCGTCAACCCCCAGATATCAGCTGCTGACATTATGCTTATTGTTTAGCATGTAGTGTGTAGCCTGTAGCGTGTAGCCTGTAGCGTGTAGCCTGTAGTGTGCAGCGTGTAGCCTGTAGCGTGTAGCCTGTAGCATTTAGCATGTAGCATGTAGCATGTAGCATTTAGCATGTAGCATGTAGTGTGTAGCATGTAGCGTGTAGCTTGTAGCATGTTGCGTGTAGCATGTCGCATGTAGCGTGTAGCCTGTAGCATTTAGCGTGTAGCATGTAGTGTGTAGTGTACAGCGTGTAGCCTGTAGCGTGTAGCCTGTAGCATTTAGCGTGTAGCATTTAACGTGTAGCATGTAGTGTGTAGCATGTCGCATTTAGCGTGTAGCATGTAGCCTGTAGCCTGTAGCATTTAGCCTGTATCATGTAGCATTTAGCGTGTAGCATGTAGTGTGTAGCATGTAGTGTGTAGCGTGTAGCATGTTGCATGTAGCATGTCACATTTAGCGTGTAGCGTGTTGCCTGTAGCGTGTAGTGTGTAGCGTGTAGTGTGTTGTGTGTAATGTGTAGTGTGTAGCGTGTGGTGTGTAGCGTGTAGTGTGTAGCGTGTAGTGTGTAGCGTGTGGTGTGTAGCATGTAGCCTGTAGTGTGTAGCGTGTGGTGTGTAGCATGTAGCCTGTAGCGTGTAATGTGTAGCGTGTAATGTGTAGTGTGTAGCGTGTGGCGTGTGGCATGTGGCATGTAGCATGTAGCCTGTAGTGTGTAGCGTGTAGCCTGTAATGTGTAGCGTGTAATGTGTAGTGTGTAGTGTGTAATGTGTAGCGTGTGGCGTGTAGCATGTAGCCTGTAATGTGTAGCGTGTAATGTGTAGCGTGTGGCGTGTAGCATGTAGCCTGTAATGTGTAGCGTGTAATGTGTAATTTGTAGCGTGTAATGTGTAGCGTGTGGCGTGTAGCATGTAGCCTGTAATGTGTAGCGTGTAATGTGTAATGTGTAGCGTGTGGCGTGTAGCGTTGCTAACTTGAGCTGCCTGCAGGGAGGACCATCCGGAGCTGATAGAAGAGAGGAAGAAGTCTGACCTGCCAGAGAAACCTAAAACCCCCCAACAGCTGTGGTACAACCACGAGAAGAAGACCTACATGAAGATCCACCCTGATGTACACACACACACACACACACACACACACACACACACACACACACACACACAGAAACACACAAAAACACACAATGTCTCCTCCTTGTTGTCTGCAGGTGAGCCAGAAGGAGCTGAAGGAGGCTCTGAGGAGACAGTGGTCCCAGCTCTCAGACAAGAGGAGACTCAAATGGATCAGCAAAGCTCTGGAGCTGCAGAAAGACTACGAGGTACCAGACCCAGACAGGACTGACCCAGAACAGACCCAGAACAGACCAGACAGACCAGACTGACCTGTGTGTGTGTGTCTTTGTCTCTTTGTGTGTGTGTGTGTGTGTGTGTGTGTGTGTAGGGCAGTATGAGAGCGTACCATGAGGCCCATCCTGATGTGTCCTCTGATGACCCGGTCCGGTCGGTCCTCACTAAAGCAGAAAGACAGCTGAAGGACAAGTTTGATGGACGACCAACCAAACCCCCACCGTGAGTCTCCTACTCTCCAGCTGTGTGTGTGTGTGTGTGTGTGTGTGTGTGTGTGTGTGTGTGTGTGTGTGTGTGTGTGTGTGTGTGTACAGCAATGGGTACTCTCTGTATTAACAGCTGTGTATGTGTTTGCAGTAATGGGTACTCCCTGTACTAACAGCTGTGTATGTGCAGTAATGGGTACTCCCTGTACTAACAGCTGTGTATGTGTATGTGTTTGCAGTAATGGGTACTCCCTGTACTAACAGCTGTGTATGTGTTTGCAGTAATGGGTACTCCCTGTACTAACAGCTGTGTAGTGTAGTGTTTGCAGTAATGGGTACTCTCTGTACTACAGCTGTGTATGTGCAGTAATGGGTACTCCTTGTACTACCAGCTGTGTATGTGTTTGCAGTAATGGGTACTCCCTGTACTACCAGCTGTGTATGTGTTTGCAGTAATGGGTACTCCCTGTACTAACAGCTGTGTATGTGTTTGCAGTAATGGGTACTCCCTGTACTACCAGCTGTGTATGTGTTTGCAGTAATGGGTACTCCCTGTACTACCAGCTGTGTATGTGTTTGCAGTAATGGGTACTCCCTGTACTAACAGCTGTGTATGTGTTTGCAGTAATGGGTACTCCCTGTACTACCAGCTGTGTATGTGTTTGCAGTAATGGGTACTCCCTGTACTAACAGCTGTGTGTGTGTTTGCAGTAATGGGTACTCCCTGTACTGCGCTGAGCTGATGGTGAACATGAAGGACGTCCCGAGTACTGAGCGGATGGTACTCTGCAGTAAACAGTGGAAGATGATGACGCAGAAAGAGAAGGACATGTTCCAGAAACGCTGCGAGCAGGTTGGTACCAACCAGCGCTGACATCACACTAGCGCTGACATCACACTAGCGCTGACATCACACCAGCGCTGACATCACACCAGCACTGACATCACACCCGCGCTGACATCCAGCCCGGTCTCACGGCAGTTCGTGTAAATGTCACGTTATTTTAATCTATGATACGTGTTCACGGAGAGGTTTTTTCTCGTTTTTTACGTGGTGTCAGCACGAACATGTGAGTAATGTATTTCAATGGGAAGCATATTTTGTGGTCCAGCACGAAAATGGTAGGGAGTAGAATAAGAGCTGAAAATCTGCGGTTGGTCGGGGGGGTGGATGGGTCAACCAACACAGGACTTTCACCCTGCGAGCGGGATCGCGTCCCGCGTGTGGCGTTTTGTTTCCCGGGATCGCGTGGCGTTTGTCCCGTGTGTTATTGTGGTGCGTCCCCCGTGGCCATCTCCCGGCGTGTAGGCGCCCTTTCTCCGTCGGTTTTCTCCTAAACCCAACCTCCGCCGTCCCGTTATTGTGGCGTGTTCCCAGCGGGCCGCCTCCCAGCTTATTGAGCGTCATTTTCGTCCGTTTCCCGGCGTCCTTTTCCCCCGAAAATAACGTCACATTTACACGTAAAAAACGAGAAAAACGTCCCCATGAACATGAATCAATAGATTAAAAATACGTCACATTTACACAAACTGCCGGGAGACTGGGTTGTGACATCACACCAGCGCTGACATCACACCCAGCGCTGACATCACACCCAGTGCTGAATCTCACTTCTCTGATTGGCTATCTCCGAGGAGCGACGACACAGAGGCTATAGGTTCAGACTGCAGGCAATAGTGGCCCAAATCTGGGTCAGGTGACCACTCGGACGTCTCCAGAAGTAGTGTGAACACTCAAATCGTATGGAGACCACTTCCAAAAAAATCCAATTAAGCATTAAGACTTGTGGCGTGAACGGAGCCTGAGAGCAGCCTGAAGGCCCAACCCACCAACCAGACCCACTAACCAGACCCACTAACCAGACCCACCAACCCAGACCACCCACCAACCAGACCCACCACCAGACCCACCAACCAGACCCACTAACCAGACCCACTAACCAGACCCACCAACCAGACCCCCAACCCAGACCCACTAACCAGACCCACCAACCAGACCCACCCACCAACCAGACCCCCAACCAGACCCCACCAACCAGACCCACTAACCAGACCCACTAACCCAGACCCACCAACCAGACCCACCAACCAGACCCACTAACCAGACCCACCAACCAGACCCCACCCCACCAACCAGACCCACCACCAGACCCACCAACCAGACCCACTAACCAGACCCACCAACCAGACCCACCCACCAACCAGACCCACCAACCAGACCCACCAACCAGACCCACTAACCAGACCCACCAACCAGACCCACCCACCACCAGACCCACCAACCAGACCCACCCACCAACTAGACCCCACCCCACCAACCAGACACACCCACCAACCAGACCCACCCACCAACCAACCCACCAACCAGACACACCAACTGTTGGTGTGTCTGGTTGGTGGTCTGGGTCTGGTTGGTGGTCTGGTTTGGTGGGTCTGGTTGGTTTAAGAGAAGTGAGATTCAGCCGAGCATTCCCAAACTCCTCAACGTGAAACCTGCTCTCACTTCCTGTTCTTCTGCTGTTTGTGTTTCAGAGGAAGAAGCAGTACGACATCGACCTGCAGAGGTTTCTGGAGGTACGGCAACATCTCTCCTTCAGTCACTTATCACGTCTTCAGTCAACCTGACAATATCCACATGATGACTTTCTCCTGCTTCACACTATAAATAAGTAGTTTTGAATAAGTGGGACTGTGTTTTCAGAGTCTCCCCGACGAGGAACGAGGCCGGTCATGGGCGAGGAGAAACTGGGCGGGGCCAAGCTGGGGGCCAGCCCCCCACAGAGCCAAGTCTCCTTCTGTCAAGGTGTCAACACACACACACACACACACACACACACACACACACACACACACACACACACACACACACACACACACACAGAGAACCACACACACACACACACAGAGACACACACACATACACAGAGAGACACATACACACACACACACACACACACACAACACAGAGAGACACACACACACACACACACACACACACACACACCACAGAGAGACACACACACACACCACACAGAGACACACACACACACACACAGACACACACACACACACCACACACACACACACACAGACAGACAGACAGACAGACACAGAATAGAAGTGGTGCGGTCTGAACTCACCTGTCAGGTGTATGTTTCCCGTCCATCCCAGGAGCGGTGTCGGGAGGCGGAGCCAGAGACGTGGACGCCCGCCGGACAGCCCAAAGACAGACGGGACGGAAGAAGGCGGCGAAGCTCCCGGAGACGCCGAAAACAGCCGAGGAGATGTGGCAACACAGCGTGATGGGAGACTACCTGGCCAAATACAGAGTGAGCTCCAGTCACCCTAATAACTCACACTGACAGCCAGATGTGTCTCACTGACAGCCAGATGTGGGAGTAGTCACTGTGCTGAGAATCAAACAAGTACATTACATAACATGTCATTTAGATGACCCTTTTTATCCAAATCAACTTTGGCTATATATAATGTCTATATGTGTCAGAGGTAACACACCTCTGGAGCTACTAGGGTTAGTGCCTTGCTCAGGGACACATTGGTTGATGTATCTCAGTGGGAATTGAACCCTAGATCTCCCACACCAAGGCATGTGTCATATCCACTGGGCCATCACCACCCCTAGTAAGATTTCTTTTTATTTTCCATATTACAATGAAAACTATGAGAACAGACTAAAAAAGTCAAAGAGAGAGGTGATGGGTCATCTGTCTCAAGGTCTCAGGTCCTGAACACCAAGTCACAGTTTGCTTGTTTATCGAAGTATATGAAGCAAGTTTTAAGTCTTCAGCCCCACCCTTCTAACTGCGTCAAAAGTTGCTCAGCATCCCACGGTGAAGAAGAAAAAAATGCACAACAGATAAGACAAGACATTTCTACCACCACAGTTAAAATAAGTGCTCAACAGATAGGGACATTTTTCACTAACACTGAAACTAATAAACGGCAACAACATCACAAGAATGTCACAAGCAGCAAACATTTTTATATGATGTTATGATGTTTATGATGATGAGATCTGATGATATATATATATATATATATATATATATATATATATATATATATATATATATATATATATATATATATATATATTAGTGCTGTCAGTTAAACGCGTTATTAACGGCATCAATTATTTCATCGTGAGATTAACGTTCTTTTTGGCCTAGCTAACTTTGTAGTTTTTTCATATGCTGTTGCAACAACTAGTAACGTTAGAAAAACTACAACACCACACCGGATCTAGCTAGACCGGAAACACAACAACAGGCACGCCGCACACACTTGTTTGGGCTTGGAGCCGGCCAAAGAGTAGTAGGCTAACGTTACTTTTTTGAGTGGATGGCGAGCGCGAGACGCCGAAATGGATGCCAATAAGATTCTGAATGGAAAGTTTACTTTTAAAAAGTTGCCAAATGGTTCCATTGACAAGACAAAAGTGATCTGTGTGTTTGGTCGTTGTGAACTGAGCTATCATCACAGCACGTCCAGTCTGAAAGACCACTTGATGGCCAAGCACACAGCTGATGGTCACGCGCACAGCTGATGGTCACGCGCACAGCTGATGGCCAAGCACACAGCTGATGGCCAAGCACACAGCTGATGGCCAAGCTCACAGCTGATGGCCAAGCTCACAGCTGATAGCCAAACATACAGCTGACGGCCAAGCACACAGCTGATGGCCAAGCGCACAGCTGATGGCCAAGCTCACAGCTGATAGCCAAACATACAGCTGACGGCCAAGCACACAGCTGATGGCCAAGCGCACAGCTGATGGCCAAGCTCACAGCTGATAGCCAAACATACAGCTGACGGCCAAGCACACAGCTGATGGCCAAGCGCACAGCTGATGGCCAAGCGCACAGCTGATGGCCAAGCGCACAGCTGAAGCCAATTCTCCGCCCCCTCGTCAAGAAAAAATAATGGGACAAAAAGAAATCTAGGGACATTTGGAATAGATAAAAATGTGCAATTAATTGCGAGTTAACTATAACATTAATACGATTAAATATTTTTATCATTTGACAGCACTATATATATATTATATATATATATATATAATATTAGGGCTGTCAATCGATTAAAAAAATTAATCTAATTAATTACAGACTGTGATTAATTAATCGAAATTAATCGCATACATAATTAACGGTGCCTGAACCGATACTTTTTAAGAAAGTAAAAAAAGAAAAGAAAACAAAGGGTACTAAACAACAGTTGGTGACATTAAAGAACGGCTTGTTTATTGCTGAGGCCATATGGTCAAAATTAAATGATTTAATAATAATGTATAACAATAACAAGAACTTATTTCACTAGTAAATTGCTGTTGAACGACAAAAACAACCACAACGGACATTTACAATAACTTCAAATGCACCACGAAGCTGTAGTTTACCAGTTTCATTGAACGCACCGTCTGTTGTTTTTCCGACGGCAGCTCGGCAGCTGCAGATTGTTACATCCCGCTGTTGAGTCACAGTCCTCTACAGTAAAACACAGTCACACTTTACACCGTTCAGCGTTAGCTGTCAGCATTGTAACCGTGTTTAATCCAGCTACTAGCTAGCGGTAGGCTAACGTTAGCTGCTGTTGAGTATAGTGTTAACTAGCTAGCGGTAGGCTAACGTTAGCTGCTGTCGAGTATAGTGTTAACTAGCTAGCTGTAGGCTAACGTTAGCTGCTGTCGAGTATAGTGTTAACTAGCTAGCGGTAGGCTAACGTTAGCTGCTGTCGAGTATAGTGTTAACTAGCTAGCGGTAGGCTAACGTTAGCTGCTGTCGAGTATAGTGTTAACTAGCTAGCGGTAGGCTAACGTTAGCTGCTGTCGAGTATAGTGTTAACTAGCTAGCGGTAGGCTAACGTTAGCTGCTGTTGAGTATAGTGTTAACTAGCTAGCGGTAGGCTAACGTTAGCTGCTGTTGAGTATAGTGTTAACTAGCGTCCCGTGCAGCGGTGTTTGCGTTTCCTGTATCGTCTTCAGAGCATCAGAGAGAAGAGCAGACATATCAGTGGCTCCAGATTTCGGTAGCCAGGGTTGGCAGGAAGAAGATTTTTACAGTAAATGTTCCAGTTAATGATCCAGGCAGCACATTCTCGTCTCCCTCCTTCATTTTACAGTCCAATGGAGGCTAGAACGGCTCCGGGTCAAACCTCAATATGGAATGGATTAATCTGCGTTATTTTAACGCGTTATGTTTTCTCAGATTAATTAATCGAAATGAACGCGTTATTTTGACAGCCCTAGTATAT
>NC_050181.1:20587321-20592321 GCF_008315115.2 Sander lucioperca
CATACATACATTTCGGTAAAACATTTTAAACAAATCTGTGATGAAAAAAAGATTTTTATTATCTCATCTTTCAAAATTCCTTAAAAATACAAAGGACAAAACAAATTAGGTTTAACAACATTAATACAATTTGTCACATTACAAGTTATATCATTATCACCATATTCAACAACATTATCGCACATTTTCCTCATATTGTGCAGCCTTATTGGAGACCCACTAAGTTTCCCTGGGACCCACACAAATGACCTGTGGCTCTTAGGGACTCACTTCAAACCCATCAACATCACTACCAGAACATGTGTGCATATAGTAAATATGCTTGAGAGCTTTGGTTATCTTGATGTATTGGACAGAGGCTTAGCATGTGTAACAATAACAATCTAAGCCACTAACACCCAGTTTTCATCCAACAAAAGCAGTAGTTGTATTGGAATGTAAATCATCCATAAATACTGTATGACTGTAAGCACACTATCTGAAGAGTTGGAGTGAAGTTTATATTTTTAAGAAAAATACAGTCGTCCCACTAAAGGTCAACCAGCATCTGAAACCACCTGGCCGATCGATAACGTGAACAAGGTGGATGCTGATGAACACAGCGTGTGTACTTGTGTTGTACATTGACTCAATGCAGAATGCAGAGTAATAAAACGGCCACTGAAACCTCGGTCAGGCTGTAACATAACAGTCATTTCTCACAAAAAGGCTATACATTGAGAGTAAGGCAATTTGGAATTTAAAAATGTAGCTGTTTACATTTTAAGTACATCTCAGGCAGAGTATGAAAATATGTTCTACAATATAACCCAAGTATAGTTAAATAAACCAGAATGAAATTGAATATGCATTTAATTTCCTACTAAAACCATGTGACATGTCTTCCTCTAGTTTTAGTTGCTCCAGTCCAAATAAATCCATATCAGAAGAGGGAAATAGAGAGTAAAAGTGTGCATATTCAGAGTACGTACACAGGTGTAGATGCACAGTAACTGATTTTTGCACCTTTCTGAGGATCTCTCTGAAAACTTGAAAGAAGCATGTAAATAGCCTCTAAAGGCCATTACAGTGAAAATAAAGTGAGGCCGGCTTAAATGTCCTCACTTTGCGAAATGGTCCTCATTTAAAAAAAGTTAATACCCCATGGTTGTCCTCCATAAAGATAGCTGTACGCAGACACACATTCTTCTTCTTTCACTCCATTTGAGATGCTTCTTCTGCTGTAAAACAAAAACAGAATTACTTATTACCAATTTAATAGCAATATACAGTAATAGTAATAATAAAACGAACACTACACTTTTAACTGCTTATCTATTGTTTGCCAGAAATGAAATGAGTTAAAGATAGTTTCTTTCTAATACAAAAACGTAAAATTATTAGTTAAAGCTGCAAGCAGCGTTGAACGGGCCCTCGCTCCTTGCAGCACGTCGGGGGTACTGGTGGGACGCCTGGGCGATTTACTTCAAATGTTGCACCCAGTCTCAGCGGAGCACGAGGAACAGCTGTGCCGAGTTTCCTCTGATTCAGAATAACTGTTGCCAAGATACGCAACACTTCCTGTTTTGATTGCCACGTACAGGAAGTCGTCCTCTATAACTTGCGCATTTTTTCAACTATTAAAATTCTTTTAATAAGTTTTTGTCATGAGAGTCCACCAAGTTTACACACAGATTCTGCTGCAGATGGGACTCATGGTCTAGGAGGAGTTACAAAAAGTAGGTTTCTCATATATAGGGATTTTGCCAATTAATAAAAAAAAAAAAATGTAAACAGCGTTTAAGTTTATTTTACTAGTTTGCACTAGGGGTGGAACGGTACATGTATTCGTATTGAACCGAAACGGTACGGGCGTCACAGTTCGGTTCATGAATTTACACGGAGAATACACGGTATAAAACTAAATAAAACTAGCGTGCAAATGAATTAATGTAATGCAGAACTACTGTTAGATATGTGGGTTCTTTAGGGACACCTAATCTGTAGCCCTGCCTTAGCTCTGAAGCTCTGATTGGCACCTATGTAGCCGAGCTCCGCCTATGTATGCGGTCAGAGATAGCAGCATTAAGGACGAGTATCAAAGGATAAAAAAGGATCAAACTTTATTCTTAATTGTAAAATTACTTTAACCCATCCTAAGTAATAGGAGCAGTGGACAGGATACAGCGTCTGGGGAGCAATTTTGGGGTTCAGTGTCTTGCTCAGGGACACTTTGACATGAGGCCAGAAGAGACTGGGCTTGATCCGCCAACCTTGTGGTTGTGGGGCAACCATTTTACCTCCAGGACACAAGCCTGCAAGTATAGTATGGCAAGTGGTGGCGACCCACAAGAGTTAGAGGACCCATCAACCTCTATAAGATCACAAGTTTGGGAAAAGTTCGGTTTCCCAGTCAGTTACAGTAGTACAGATGAGCGAGTGGTGGATAAGACTGCTGTTGTAGATTAGTGTTACGTTTCCAGCATCGCGGCTCCGAACCGTAGCGTTAGTTCGGACAGACACCAGTGGACAGCCAATGATGTTAACTGTGACTTCATCCACTGACATCTTGTATCTTCCTTCATCTGCAAAACATAAATAATGATATACATCTTTCAATTAATTAAACAAATACACAACACCTCCCAATATTTTTAGAGTAGACATGCATATCCTTACCCATAACTATGATACACGGGGTGCTTGGCAGCTCTGCTAAGGCATCCTGTGAGAGAGGTGAAGACAGAATAAATAAATAAATGTCATCGGGTCATCAACCAAAAGTTGCACTAGTAGTTAATTGCAAACTCCCAAAAAACAAAAGCATGGTATTCCATAAAAGTACCAGTAGTAAGGAGATATAAAGGCTAGCAAGACTGCATGGCTTCCTATGCTCTTCTGAGACGTCCAACTAATGTTTGCACTGGTAGAAATCTGAAAACAACAAGTACAACAGACATTTTAGTTCCAAGTACAGCCATTGTAGTCCCATTGTTCTAATGTCTACTATAAATACTGCCTCTTTTTTAAAAGTGTAAGTCAAAAAGCCACACAAACCTAACAACTAGCTAAGGGCTGTGGATATGAAGGTAAATGTTGCAAAATGCGAAAGATTTGTAGCTGTCATTGTAGTTATGTTTTTATACAAGTTTTCAAGTGTACAAGCTCTCGCATTTTGCAACACATTTTCCTTCATATGTGGACAACATACTTTGAGTTATAGGCGATTATTACACACAAATATTTTACCGAGTTGTGCCTGCCTGCCAAGAAATGTAACGTGACGAGAAGGAGGAGAAAGTAGACAGCTGGGAAGATGGCTAGCTAACGTTAGCTTCTGTAACGTCACGCAAACTAGACTAGAACTCACTCCAGAAGAAATAACTAGCCAACACCAATGTTAAAATATGCATGAAATCCTGTTCTGTTCAGTCAACAAAATATCCCCAAAAATATTCTTTTTTACTTACTCTCAAAATGTTACTAAATTTCTTCATCCTGAACTCACTCAATCGACTTGACGCGCTATAAAAACATTAGCACTGGCGAACACAGTTATAACGGAAAAGCCTTCAAAATAAAAGCACGAGACTTGGTCACTGAATTGCACCAGCTAGCTAGCTTACGTTGAGTCTCAGCTTTTATTTCAAAGGCTACAATGCTAAACCGGAAATGGGGTACTGACAAGTGAATTTGCTTGATAATATAAATATTCTCTCGGTATAGGTGCCATATATTTATTCTGATTTCAGTCGAAAAAAATTAAACATGTTATAATACTATCAATGACAGGATCGGGGCTCGGGAGACAAGAGATTAACTTTAGAATCAGTTGCCTTATGATAATGTGTAACGTGTCATGTAGCTAACGTTAACAGCCTCGCTCTGTCTCGCCTCCTCATAGCGTACGTTACCGCCAAACAGAGACAAGCCAGACCCCATGGAACTGGCAACATCGTTAACGAAATGAACGTTGAACCACTAATGTCGCGCTGCAATATATTCACATTAACGTTAGCTAGTTAACAGAACTGTTAGCTAGTTAACAGAACTAGTTAACAGAACTAGTTAACAGAACTAGTTAACAGAACTGTTAGCTAGTTAACAGAACTAGTTAACAGAACTAGTTAACAGAACTGTTAGCTAGTTAACAGAACTAGTTAACAGAACTAGTTAACAGAACCTTCTGACCAACCAAACGTAAACTCACAATACCAACAAAATGAAGCTTATGATATTCTTCTAAATGTCCATGAAATAATTACCTTTTACACAAAGCGGAGCTGGAGGAGATTAACGCTAAAGTTTAGCTTGTTCACATACTGGTTGACAGACACACACAGTGGAGCGGGGGGAGGGTCAAAGCGAGGGAAACGTTAACGTTTAAAGTGCCGCAAAAGTCCCGCTCGGATTAAAAATACGGACAATGTAGGCTACTGTAAATAATTTATAGATAAGGACCCACACATAATGTTGAAGCGGGGCATAATGGGTGCTTATTTGACCTAACGTTACAAATCCGTTTTTTAATCTCCAAATCCCAAAGTGCTGATTAATAGCACACGGTAACGCCGTTGTGAACACCCGCTCACGTTAGCTAATGGTTAATATTAGCTAACGTTATTAGCATTAACCATCGAAATTAACAATTGAATGCTACCAAAACAGACAATATAACATTTCAAAACTAATACTGCTAAACTAAATTGCTACAGTCACTTTGTTAATATTTTCCATAAAACTACTTACCGCTGAAATGCAGGTCAAATTCGTACCGCTTTAAAAAAAACTGATTTGGCAGAGATGAAGTTCCCATAATGCAATTCGAAGTGTAAATTAACAGAAATACACCTGTGAATCACGTACTAAGGACAATTGCTGTTAAAATATACAGTCATACTGTTAATATACAGAAATTTCTTAGAGTGTAGACCTTGGCACTTCTAAAACTCACTGATTTGAAGAACACAATGACCGGTTGTGCTCCCGCAAAGTTAGAATTTCAGACAAATACTCCGAGC